>NC_048300.1:20898360-21155860 GCF_013100865.1 Trachemys scripta elegans
AGCGCTACCGGCTTCACGGTTTGCTGGGCAGCCTCCAGACCCTGCGCCCCCCGGCTGGGCGCTTCCCCTCCCGGGCTCCAGCTGTGCTGGGGAAGCGCCGGCCGGGGGCGCAGGGTCTGGGGGCTGCCCGGCAAACCGTGAAGCCGGTAGCACTCCGGCAGCCCTTTTTGCGTGGCTGGGAGTGGGAGGGAGGAGGGGGTGGAGTTAGGGCGGGGAAGGGGGTGGGAAATGGGCAGGGTCCAGGGCCCCGTGGAGGGTCCTCTTTTTTTATTTGTTAAATATGGTAACCCTAGGCGTAGGTCCCCAGCTCTTCCTAACAGAGATACATTGTTAAGGGATGATGCTCAGGATCACTCACAGTCTCATCAGTAAGTGCCACATACCCTTGACATCATTGTTTTCACAGTAACTAAAGTTGGCCAAAATAGAGATGAGCAAATTGCAACAGTGACTTTAAATCTCCCCAAACTTCAGGGAATTTGGGATCCAGACCTAGACCTGGATCTGAACTTCTCTATTTGGACCTATCACTAGAATGAGTTGAATTAGAACCCATCTTAAGGACACCCCTTGAACTTTGGGGAAATCCAGATTCAGATCCCACACTGGCTCCAATCTCCATGACTTGCTTGGAACGGGAACACAAGCTTTACTGGTTTCTTCCTCCCTCTCCCCCCCCCCCCCCCCGCGCCATCAAAACTTCAGATGGATTGTACAGCACCTTTCGACCATATTGCATCCTAAAGCTCTACAGAGATAGGAGTGGATTTTGTAAGATGCTGATTGAGTTAGGCATCTAAATGCCTTTGAAATCTGGGCCTTGGATACTACCAGGTGCTATA
The DNA here is from genome assembly GCF_013100865.1 of Trachemys scripta elegans. NCBI lineage: Eukaryota > Metazoa > Chordata > Testudines > Emydidae > Trachemys > Trachemys scripta. The sequence goes on from NC_048300.1 coordinate 20,899,203, forward strand.
TAAATAGCTAAGAAAGGCAGATTTGCATTGGAGCCACTCCATAGTTTAGATTTTCTAATATAAGTCTGATTTTATACACACACACACAGAATTTTGAGAGTGATGATAGAAAGTAGAATTTTGTGGTATGAAGGTAGAATTTTTCTATCAAATTTGAAATGATTTGTAAAAGAGGTTCCAGAACTTCGGCAGCTTGGAAAGAGAGGATTGCAGAATTCAAAAATTCTTCTAATTTTTGTTGCCACTTTGTAGTAAACAAAAAACAAACAAAAATACTCAGAAAACAAGAGAGAAGTAAAATAAAATCTGGTCTTTCCCTTGCGGAGATCCTGTGTCCAACATCAAAATTTGGTGATTAAATTCTAATGTCAAAAGTTAGTTTACTTTTGAATTGGTAAAACTGCTATGGAATGTCTGCTCTGGACTGGTGAGCTTAATTCAGAATGTGAGACAAGCTGAAAAGATGTTCTGGCATGCAAAGGGTTACCAGGTTCCTGCCTATGGTATGGCTGATCTGGACAGAGTAATAAAAAGGAAAGGGGAAGGCTGCATCCTCACTCCTCCCAGTTGTTGATGATGGAAAGACCCTGTGTGGAGTTATTTTATGCTGGGTGGGAGTTTTGGTTTTGGAAGTAAAGCAAGCTCTGAGGAAAGAGATATGAAGTAAATTGTAACTTCCCCAGCTACTGAGCATGCAATCTAGTTTATAATGTCACAGAATTAAGAGAGACTTATAATTTCAGTACAAATGAAAAGAGGAGGAAGCTTCTCTCCCTTTCCCTGCACAGACAGATTTCAAAGGGGAATCTGACCACTAGAGAGGCTCCTCAATGGAAAGGGAACACAAAAGGAATTTTTCCAACCAAGGTTCACAGAATGGGGATTGCTGGCAAGCTTGTCACGGCTAGTGAGAGTCTGGGGATCCTGAATCATATGTAAGATGAACTGGTAATGTAGCAATGTATAAGGTATCTAAATGTCATGACCCAGTGATTGAAAGTCTAATTTCATCATATTATTATTGATCAGTAACTACTCACTCAAAAGATTCCTTTGATGAGTTGTTTGTCTCTCTCTCTGGATCTGGGTCCCTTCCCTTGGTTTTCACTCTGCTTTTGGTTGTAGAGCTGTTTCCCATATTGATGGTGAATAAGAAAATATCCAAACATAGCTGAAAGGTTAAAGACTTCAGTTGTTTCTGCTGCTCTATGTTCTCTACTTCCAGGCTGAAAACATATCAGTCACCCTTGAAACAACCAGCTTGGTATGTGGAGTGTTTTCTTTAAAGATGTAGAGAGCAACAGATCATATGACAAATCACTTTTTCTGCTCTGATGCACTGTCTTGAGGAAGGTGCTTATAGAGATTATTTAATCACCCTTTTCTCTTGCGACTAGTGTTCTCAGAAAATTTTACTTTTATACTGCTAGCTAAATTCTTATCTCGTCTTCAAGGCTGCAGATTTGTTCCCCCCTGAATGACACCTTTAAATCATTTTTCTATCTCTCCACAGTTGATCCTGATAGAAAAAATGAATTACACACCGAAGTGTTACCTTTTTCTTTCTCTGCTTGATTTTTTTTTATTTGTAGCATTTTCTATAATGTTTTAATAACTTATGTGCATACAGCCTTTCCTGGGGGACAGACTGGGAAGGCTTCAATGTTCCAGTGACCCTGATGGCTGGGCCAGCAGGAGGTCTAAGCCCTGGTAAAGCCACCAAAGGCAGACAGGTCAGAAGATAGGGACCAGATGCAAAGCAGCTTGCTGGTCCTCCAGGTTAGGGGTTGAGTGATGGGCCAACAGCCTATTCTTCTTTAAAAAAAAAAAAAAAGTGTTATAGAAACATAAAAGGGATTTGCAAAGAGATTCATAGTCAGGATGGTGGAGCCTAGTTTGTGCCCTAAGCTAGGTCTGACAGTATGGGAAGGATTGAGAATCAAATATGCAAAGTAACCAAGGGCCTACATCTTGAAAATAAACAGTTCTTCCATCACTTATATGTGGAAATCAAATGTGGGTCCTCCAGGTTCTGCATTTTACAGTTGCTGCAGCTGATAATATCAATAACATTGCAAACACCTGGAGCAGTGTAAGGAATGCAGCTCCCTGTCGAGATGCAAGTTCTCAACTTTTGTAGGAAAACAAAACAAAACAGAAATCTGAGGGCCTAAGCTCAGGTCTTGACATGCAAAGACTTTTTGGTTGATCCTGATGCCACAAAACACAACAGGGTGTGTATGCAAAGCTGCAATATTTGCCACACCTTAGGCTGATCTTGAATGGTGCTGAGCACCTGCAACTCCCATTACAGTTAACAAATGGTTAGAGCCCTGTGTGGATACAAAATTTGTATCCGCCTCAGATCCGCAATCTGCAAATATGGTCTGCGCATATCCGTGGATATAAAGAGGATATCCGCAGATTTGCAGGACTCTACATATGGTCATTGAAGTCTGTGGAAAGTCGGTGTGATACACAGGAACGGCTCCAGGGTTTTGGCCACCCCAAGCAGCCAAAAAAAAAAAAAAAAAAGCCGCAATCGCGATCACGATCTGCGGCGGCAATTTGGCGGAAGGTCCTTCGCTCTGAGCGGGAGTGAGGGACCGTCCGCCAAATTGCCGCCAAATAGCTGGACCTGCCGCCCCTCTCCGGAGTGGCCGCCCCAAACACCTGCTTGCCAAGCTGGTGCCTGGAACCGGCCCTGGTGATACAGACGTGATAGTGAGAGACTGGTCTTTATTTTCTGGCCCTAGTCATAGGACATGTCATGTGGCAGCTTTAGTATCCACTAACTCTGCACCTTACATAATAAGTAAGGTGTGCTTTTTCAAAAAAAGACAGTTCCATAAGGAAAACTGTAATTAAATTAGAAATGCTGTTGTCCTATGCATCCTGCCTTGCAGTCTCCGCCAATTAGTTGTCATATTCTATACAGTGCTTAAACATTTATATAAAAAGAGTCTATAACTTAAAATGATGTTACAAAGGCCTCTTAGAAAGACCTGTCAAGGTTTTGTTGTCTCCTGAACAGCCCCTCAGTGGAAGAATCAAATTTTGCAGCCATTTCACACACAAAATTCCCAGTGAAGCCACTGCTTCCAGAATATCTGAGGATTGATAATGAACCCAACAACCTTCCAGACATCTACAAGAACCATCTCAACATGGTCTTCCCATAACACACATACACTATAAATACATTGAACACAAGACAAAACATGGTACTTTACCTCTTCTCAGGATGGGAGAGAGAGAGAAGAACAAGAAGAGAGAAATGAAGTCTTAATCCGTAGAAAAATGACGTTGTGGTTAAGGCACTAGATAGGCAGTTACTTAATCTCTCTGGGCTGCACTTTCTCAGCCACAAAATGGGAATAATATTTCCTTTCTCCTAGTCTTGTCTGTATTATTTATTTAAGATGTAAGTATTTCAGGGCAGGAACTGCCTCTGACTATATAACTATGTACTGTGCATAGTACAATGGGGCTACAATCTTAATCGATTCCTCTAGGCATTACCGTAATATAAAGAACAATCCTACCTACTTGTTGTCAGGGAAGAGAAGTAAAATATTGGGGCTCACACACCATTATTCTGTGTGCCGTATAAACCTAGAGAGAAGTCTCATATGAAGCAGCTGCAGAAATGTGCCCCTAACGCTAATTACCAGTGTGAGTGCCAGACACCCCTGCTTGAGCCCTTGCCACCTGCAGGTCCCTCCTTAAAATGCACTTCTCCCTACAGGCTTATGTACTTCAGCGAGAAATATAAAACTGTTGTTTAAAGACAAAAAAAAAAAACAAAAACAAAAAACACAGAAAACCCATGGCAGTAACAAGACTAGCTAAACTTCCGTCAGGTCAATTGTGTGACTTTTCATTGCAGCCCGTTCCCCAGCCTCTGTCTGTACATCAGCTATTTAGCATCTGTGTGGAAGACCCCCTCTGCCAGGCACCTCTCTTAGCTGATTCTCTGTCTTCAAGAATCACCAAGGGCCTACTTCTGTGCTGAGCTTCTCAGGAGGTGCCTGCCTGCTCCTGTTCCCAGTCTAGTCCTACATTAGAGGGTGAAGCATTCAGCATAGGGTCTCATATTGGCACTACACTATTCCTGCTCTGGAGCTATTTCCATCCTCACCCCCTCACTCCACTCTCACCCCTACACATACAGATAAGATATTGTGGCCCCTTCACATTACCAGAGCTGCATAAAAGGGCCAGAATCTGGCCCTGAGTCTTTATTGTAGGCTTTGTGCCTTTATTCAGAAGTGATTTACCTTGTATAACATCTCCTCAAGCCTTATCCTAATGTCCATGTATTCAGTACCTTATGGGCCCAGGCTCTAACCTTTATATACTCTGAAATTAAAGCCCGTTTAGAGTGAAGCTGTAAGTGAGCCAAGCTGTCCTACCTCCTCCCTCTCCTTGGACCAGTATTAACCCTTTCTCTACTCTCATATTGCATAGGATCTATATAACCCACTACTGCTTGAGCATGCAAAGACTTACTACTGTGGATAGTCCCATTGAAGTCACAGTGGTAAGAGGATTGGGTCCTTAAATGATGAACTCTGAGGCAGGGACCTTGTCTCTTAATTATGTAAAGTACTAATAGACTACTGGTATTACAATGAAATATAATAGTAATTCCTATTAACAGGGAACTTTCAAAGTTGTAGTAAAGGTAAAGCTTGGGTTTTTGTTGTTTGGTCATTGTTAATTTGAACTTTCCTTATAACAGCTTTGAAAGCCCCTGCTTTGTCATGCATATGAAATATAGAAGAGTTCTGCTATTTCTCAGCCTTGCTCTGCATCAGGTGACTGTCAAGATGGCAGTTTCCTGAATGGCTGTTAACTTTTTTAAATTATATTTAACACATGTAGGGAAAAAATTAAGTGTTCATGTGTCATTGTAATCTGATGTAGTTGCTGGCCTCTCTTTTATATAAACATGAACAATTTGATAAATAGCCATTTAGCTGCACATTATTTCTACGTATAGATCCTTCTGCTCAGTAATAATGCTGAAAGAAAGTAAACAATGTCCTCAGAGTTTTTAGCTTTACATATTGCTCTAAGTCACTACCTTAGGCCTAGTAAAAGGTATGACGTGCCAGGAGTCTTACAGGACAACTCTCTCAGATGCCTGGGAAGAATAAAGAGTTAAATTTTTCTATACAAGAAGATCAACTATACACTTTCAATCTGCGCAACTTTAATTTTAGACTAAAGAAAACAAACTAAGGGCATGGATACACTTGCAGATGTAGAGCGCTTTGAGTTAAACCAGCCTTTGTAGCACGCAGTAGGAAAAGCGCAGTCTGTCCACACTGACAGCTGACAGCGCACTGGTGTGGCCACATTAGCAGCTCTTGCAACGGCCACAGAGAGCAGCGCATTGTGGTAGCTATCCTAGCATGCAAGTGGCTGCAACGTGCTTTTCAAATAGGGGGGGAGTGTGACAGTGAGTGTGTTGTGTGTATGTGGGGGGAGAAAGAGTGGGTTTTTGTGGGGCTGAGAGCATATCAGCATGCAATCTTATAAGTTCAGACAGCAGCAGACTTCCCCCTCCCCTCCCATCTCTCTCACACACAGCATTCCACAGTAATGGTTGCTTTGTCTCGGAGCAGATAAGCAGCCGGCTGTCAAACAGAACTTTCAAAGGGCATATCCAAAACAATGACAAGAGTGGCCACTTGATTTAAGGGGATTATGGGACGTTTCCGGAGGCTGATCAGAGCATATAATGCAACCCCTTGTTCACACTGACGCTGGGGCGCTCCAGCAGGGGCGCATCAAACATTATTCTACTCGCTGAGATGGAGTACCAGGAGTGCTCTAGCCGTGGAGCCAGAGCGCTCCACGTGCCTTGCCAGTGTGGACAGGTAGTGAGCTAGTGCGCCTGGGGCTCCTTTAATGCGTTGTAACTCACAAGTGTAGCCATGCCCTAAGAAAGAATCAAAGTAAAATCTCCAGAACACACACTCTCTCTCTAGTCTATAATACAGTATGTACCATCTCTGCCTAACAAAATAACCACTGTCTTGTAGATTTCCTAGAGATGAAAAGGTGGGGAACACAGAAAACAAAGTCATAATAGTTACATAGCCACATCAACCAAAAACCTTACCCGGATTAAGACACTAGTCAGAGTAGTTGATAACAGGCTGGAGCAAGTGAATACTCACACAAATGATACTGGGTTTAAAGCAGAAATCTTGGAACAAAGATACAATGTAACAAGTGCAGTATAAGATGGGTAGCTGTGTTAGTCTGTATCCACAAAAACAACAAGGTGTCCGGTGGCACCTTAAAGACTAACAGATTAATTTGGGCATAAACTTTCATGGGTAAAAAACCCACTTCTTCAGATGCATGGAGTGAAAATAGTGCAGTAAAAAATAAAGTGCAGTAAAAAATAAAAGAAAATAAAGTGCAGTATAAAAACTTAGAGAAAGAGCTGACATGGCTAAGGGACAGGGAGAGGCAGAAAGCAGAATGGAACATACTTATAACTGGGGCCTGGTCTACACTAGAAAATTAGGTCAATTTAACTATGTTGGTTGGGGTGTGAAAAATCCATATCCCTGAACAGCATTGTTAAACCCGTGCAGACAGCGCTAGGGCCACAGAATAATTCTTCTGTCAATTCTACCACCCCTCGGGGAGGTGGATTACCTATGTCGATGGGAAAATCCCTCCCATTGTAGGTAGTGTCCCTGCTGAAGCGCTACAGTGGTGCAGCTGTGCTGGTGCAGCATTTTAAGTGTAGCCCACACCTTACTTGGACACCTCATAAAGGTCGATAAAACAACTGTAATGTCAAAATGTGAGAGAATTAGAATGATATTTACAATCTGAAAATGATTATATTGTCTGATATTGGGTTTGTTCAAAGCAAAATTCAGGGGGGTTCAAATCATTGCATGTCAAAACCCAGGAAATTGTCAAAGTTTTACACAAATCTAACCCTTACCTCATAACAGTCTTCAAGACATGGATTTCTCAGCTGCTTAAACTTGACATAGGGGAAGATGCTCAGAGATGAAAGACCAAACCGAATGTGTCTGTGAAAATCATCGATTAAAAACTCCTGCCACACAGTGCTGAGACTCTACATTTAAAATTATCTGTCTTAGGTAACATACCATGTTATAGTCTTCCTTAATTTGAGTGTGACTCCCTAGGTGAAAAGAAGAGCTTTTGACCCTTAAAAAAACCCCCTCCTTCTTAAAGAAGAATGTGTTCCAGCCAAACCGTCAATATCTATTCACTGGGAGAAGAGCTCCTGCACATTGGGAACTAAGCACACAAGGGTACTGAAGGAGATAAGGTACCTGTAGCTTAATTTTGGTTACTGGAGGCTTCTCAGCAGTTAATTGGGGAAGTGGACACACCTTTCTCTCACTCAGTGTATTGTTCTTATTTAGTTAGGTAGAGTTGGCATTAAACAATTGTATTATTTTTATTTGAATATTACAAAACACAGCCATGAGAGTCTGTCATAAGCTGGAGCCTGCTACAATCTATTTTATCCCCTGTGGTTCTGAACCCCACTTTCCAAGATGGAGGCTGACACCCTCCTCCTTATATAACAATAGCAGCTGTTCCATGTGCCTGGGAGCTGACTCACTGAGGATAATAAGCAGCAAGTTGCGAGCAGGGGAAGTGAACTGTATCTTTTTTCTGTGAGGGATTTAGCCAGGCAAAAACGTAGATCTGCATAGTTAGCCTATGATAGTGGAGACAGAGGAAGGACAAATTACCATTGCTAGCTTGTTTAAGTAAGCTGAGTACAGGAAGTAAAGGAAAGGGGAATACCTACCACCATGAGAGAGAGAAAAAACAGGCCAACAGAGAAAAGGAGTAATTAGACAAGACCCAGATGGATGGTGATGGTGATGCCTGGAAAGCTGGAATCAAAGCAGATAGCTGCCTACTGTGAGGGCAGGAATGCCCCCCCCCCCCCCCCCCCAAAAAAAAAACCAAACCAAAAAAAAAAACAACCCAGCCAAATCAGCAGAACAAATAAAACTTTTTTTTTTTAAATGTGACACAACAGTATGAGTGCCTCCTGGAAGTCAGTGCCCACAGCCCAGGGTGACTGTCCTGCTCCCCTGGCCCTAGAACTGATCCTGTGTAAGGGGCCCTTGGAGTGCACGTATAGTGAAAATTAACTACACCTAGTGAAATGATTGATGCCTAAGCAGCACATCCAATTAGTGTCAAATGAGACCCTGGGCTGCAAGCAAGGCCAGGATTGCTGGAGACTGACTTGTTGAACTAGTTAGTAAATGGAGATGAGACCAGGCACCTGCTAGCCAGAATTTTCCATTACAGCAGTTTCAGCTTGTAGTGTCAGACGATAAGCATTAAAGTTTCCAGTACTAGAGGCAAAGGGAGCAGGAACTCAAGTGAGGAGCTTATGGTATAAATGCCTGCTTGTCCCTGAGCTTGTCCTTGCCATCATAAGAGCTCTTTTTCTTTATGGCTACTTGATGCAACTCCACCGAGTGCTTGTGATTTCATACTAGTGTTGTGTCCCTGGCTTCTTGATACAATGTCTCCTAATGGTCACTATCTACAAATATTTTTTCAAAGCATATGAAAATCTAATGTTTTCCACCGGGGTCCCATAAAATCTGTTCACTGCATCTGCTTCTGACAGCTGGTCATTCTTGGGTGGTTTCTTGCCTCTCCAAAAGGTAGGGAAAGGAATTTGTTAGGTAAAGCAGAGATGGGTCTGTCCAGGGGTCTTCTCCCCATGAAGAGTGCCCAGGGATGGCTGATGGTGCCCTCTCCAGGGAACCCCACTAAGGAAGCCTCTGGTACAATAACAATGACCAGAAAAATTAGCTGGAGACCAGTTAGTCACTGAAAGGCTGCTGAACAAATGGGCTTTGGATCAGGCCCAAAGTGGTTACAAAGATGATGAAAAGGCTTGTAACACAGAAGATGATAAAGACTCCATCTAAAATTGCTAGCCCAGTTCATAGCTGGATAGCTCTTGCCTTGTGCTTATGGTAAGAGCTAAACATTTTTAAAAAAGACAAATTAACAGCTTCCCATAGCAGTAAATCAACTGTGGTGACTGTGATTCTAAAGTCCAACATTTATTTATAAAAAACACTTAATCAGAAGTGCTTGACATCTTATGATTCACTATTGTTAGAAGTGTGAGACATGGGGAAGTGACAACAGCAGTTTCAGTTAAGTTACCACTGATAATTATGTTTTATAGCAGCCTGTTATACTTGATCAATGAGAATTTTGCCTGAGAGGACTTCAGGACTTTTCTCCTACTAACCTGGGAGGACACAGAAAGAGAGGAAATGAGAAGTAGAAGGAATAACAGACAGTGGGCTTGTCTATATGCGGTCACACCACTTTAAAAATGTAATTTAAAATCAATGTAGTTAAACTGCAAAAAAGTGAGTGGTGGCTTATACTCAATTAGCTTGAGTCAATTAGGAATGGGTTTAAACTAAACACAGAATACATCACTCAAACTGAAATAAGAGTGACCAGGTGGATGAGGTAATCTCTTTTATTGGACCAACTTCTGCTGGTGAAAGAGACAAGCTTTCAAGCTCCACAGAGCTCTTTTTCAGGTCTGAAAAAGGTACTCAGAGTGTCACAGCTAAATACAAGATGGAACAAATTCTTAAGCATAAGGAATTAACATGTTGTGAGAGATCATTTAAAATGAAGTGGACAGTTAACACCTCTGCAGTCATAGGATAAAGGAGGGTTACTGGGTTATAGATTGTTGTAATGAACCATGAATCCAGTGTATTTAGTGAGTCCATGATTTCTAGTGTCTAGCTAAGTTATGAATTTAAGCTCTCAGACTTGTCTTTTGAAAGTGTTGTGCAGGTTTCTTTTGAGGACAGGACTGAGAGGTCAAATATAGAGTGATTGCTTTGTGAAAAGTGTTTGTGTCTTTTATCATTTTTCTGAGAGAGTTAATTTGGAAGCATAATGCAGAAGCCACACACCTGATCATTATTAAGGTTAAGATTCTGTCACGAGTTTTTTTTAGTAGAAGTCAGGGACAGGTCGTGAGCAATAAACAAAACTTCACAGAAGCCCATGACCTATCCCTGACTTTTACTAAAAATACCCTGGGGGGGAGGACAAACAGAGCACTGCTGGGGTTTGCAGCTGTTCCAGCCCTGCCACTGCTCCTGCGGCAGGGGCTGACTGCTGCTGCTCCTGCCCCAGAGGGGCTGACTCAACCCTGGCCACTGCACTGGCAGGCCAGGGACCACTGCTCCGGCGCACCTGGGCCTGGCCCGTGGTCAGCTGTTTGGCAGCCCCAGGGCTAACCACCAGCCAGCTGTTCTGGGGCCACTGCTCCGGGGCTAGCCGCTACTCCGGTGGCCCAGGGGCCGAATGCAGCCAGCTGTTTTGGCTGCTAGCTATTGTGGCAGCCCCAGGCCTGGTCACTGTCCAGCTGTTTTGGCAGGCCCTGCCCCAAAAGATATCATGGAGGTCCCAGAAAGTCACAGAATCCATGACCTGCATGACAGAATCGTATCCTAGTCATTACATTGATTGCTTCAGGGGAAAAATTGACTGTGAAATCCTTAACAAACATCACATCGACCACTATCTCTCCACCACTGAGAGGACAGCTAATCAGTCCCTGAAATCCAACCACCAGATAGTGATCAAACCAAAAGACATAGGGGGGCGCCATCATAGTCCTCAACCATGAGGCCAACCATCAACTCTCCAACACCAACTACCATAAAAAAACTCCAAGAAGACTCCACACCAACAATTCACCTAGGAATTTAAGGGTATCATGAAGTCCTTCCCCAACAACTACAAGAGAAACTCCACAAGCCCATCCCCCACAAACCCACCCCAGAGAACTTCTACATGCTTCCCAAGATACACAAACAAGGGAACCCAGGCAGATCCATCATATCTGGCCACAGCACTCTTAGTGAAGGACTATCAGGACTCAAAAACCATCTTCAAACCACTCACAACGCAAATGGCCAGTTTCCTCCATGACACAACAAATATCCTCCAGAAACTTCACAACACTAACAACCTCCCTCGGAACACCATCCTTGCCACCATGGATGTCACCTCCCTATACACCAACATCACTCACCATGAGGGCATCACTGCCTGCCTCAAATATCTACAAGACAATTGCCAATGCTCCAGTAATCCACCCCAAACACACAAACTCATCCATTTCATCTTCACCCATAACAATTTTATATTCAGTAACAAACGCTTTATCCAAATCATGGAAATAGCCATGGGTCCTAGGATGGCTCCCCAATATGCCAACATCTTCATGGGCCACAACTGAGGAAGAATTTCTGGACAAATGTACCAAAAAAACAATGATATACCTGCGTTACATCAATGGATAGAAGACCTTAATTTCCTCACAGATTTCCACCACAACTTCTACAACCACCACCCAGTTCTCAAATTCTCTCTAGAACACTTCCACATCAGCATCAACTTCCTGGACACCACAGTTAGATTTAGCAATGGAACCCTACAGACAACTATATATAAGAAACCCACGGATCAGTACACTTACCTTCACAGATCCAAGAAAGCACCCGAAATACACCAAAAAAAAAATCCATTTTCTACAGTCAGACACTCAAATACCACATAATATACTTTGATGAGAAAGTTTGGGATACACACCGTAACACACTTAAAACCACCTTTAGAAAACAAGGACACACCACCAGAGAAGAAGATCACACCATGGAATGGGCCACCCAAATACCCCAAGAGTACATACTTTAATACGGGGGGTGTGGGGGGGGAATCCAATGACTGCATGGCCATAGATGTCACCTATCACTCCACGCTGGAGCCCATATAGGGTATAATTCAACAGTACCAATCCACGATGGGGACCAAATCCTGAAAGAAATATTTCCCAACCCCCCTCTTCTGGCCTTCAAACAATTCCGCCAAGCTCAACATCAGAAGCAAGCTCCACACAGACCAGGACACACCAACTCAAAGCAGCACAGACCCTCCCATAACAACAGATGCAAAACCTGCAACATATCTCCACTGCTCAGTACCCATCCTCCCCACCACACCTTTCAAGATCCAAGGGTCCTACACATGCCTATCACAACGTGTTGTTCCTTATCCAGTGCACTAAGTGCTCCAATAACAACTTTGTGGGTGAAACCAGACACTATGCTCTCAAATGCAGAAAAATGATAAAAAACAAAAACACCATATCATCGGTGGGTGAACACTATGACAAAATGATCTCTCCATAGCTGACCTATAACTTAGCTAGACACTAGACATCATGGACTCAATAAATACACTGGATTTATGGTTCATTACAACAATCTTTAACCCACTAACCCTCCTTTATCCTATGACTACAGAGGAGTTAACTGCCCACTTTACCTTGAATGGCCTCTTGCAATATGTGTTAACTTATTATGCTTAACAATCTGTTCCATCTTGTGTTAGCTGTGACACTGCGTACCTTTCTCAGCCTGGGTCTACACTACAGAGTTAAGTTGACTTAAGTTTTGTTGACAATCATAAGTTGCTTTAATAACATCGTGGAGCATGTCCACACAACACTCCTTGATTCAGATGTATGTGTCCACAGTCGTTGCTCTTGCATCAACAGAGAGAGTATTGCATTATGGGTAGCTAGCCCACAGTGCAACTCCTCACCCTCTGTCACTTTCTGCTGCTGGGAACTCTGGGAACAGATTGCAGTGCACCATGGAGATGTACTCACCATCCTATGATGCAGTTATTTCTATCCCATTCCATGGGCTTCGTAGTTCCTACTTTGTTTCGTGCTGTTTTTCAACAGCCCTTGTAAAGTGTGCATCCACCATCTCTGCCTGACAGCATGCATCCTGAGCTGCTGACCACTGTGGTGATGAGAATTATGAACACAATGCAGCTAGTCCTGCAGTATTTTATGAGCTGCAAAACCGAGTGAATCGGTGATGCCTGCCCTGCTGTCTGCCATGGAAACAAATAATTCAGGATTACTGCTGGCATTCACAGAACAGCTTGCCGTGGTGAACCGTTGGTACTGGGCTCGGGAAACGAGCACTGAGTGGTGGGATCGCATTTTGATGCATGTATGGGATGAAAAGTGGTGGTTGCAGAACTTTCAGATGTGCAAAGTCACCTTTCTGGAACTGTGTGAGGAGCTCGCCCCAGAACTGCGGCACAAGGACACCAGAATGAAAGCTGCCCTCACTGTGGTAACCTGACTAGTGATCGCTGTGTGGAAGCTAGCAACTCCAGACTGCTACTGGCCAGTCACGAATCAGTTTGGAGTTGGAAAGTACACCATGGGAGTTGTGATAGTGCAAGTCTGCAACAAGGACAAGTGCAGAGTCCTACACTTAGGAAGAAAGAATCCCATGCACTGCTACAGGCTGGGGAGTGACTGGCTAAGCAGCAGTTCTGCAGAAAAGGACCTGGGGATTACAGTGGATGAGAAGCTGGATATGAGTCAGCAGTGTGCCCTTGTTGCCAAGAAGGCCAATGGCATTTTAGGCTGGATTAGTAGGAGCATTGCCAGCAGATTGAGGGAAGTGATTATTCCCCTCTATTCGGCACTGGTGAGGCCACACCTTGAGTATTGTGTCCAGTTTTGGTCCCCCCACTACAGAAGGGATGTGGACAAATTGGAGAAAGTCCAGCGGAGGGCAACAAAAATGATCAGGGGGCTGGGGCACATGATTTACAAAGAGAGGCTGAGGGAACTGGGCTTGTTTAATCTGCAGAAGAGAAGAGTGAGGAGGGATTAGCCTTCAACTACCTGAAGGGGGGTTCCAAAGAGGATGGAGCTCGGCTGTTCTCAGTGGTGGAAGATGACAGAACAAGGAGCAATGGTCTCAAGTTGCCATGGGGAAGGTCTAGGTTGAATATTAGGAAACACTATTTCATTAGGAGGGTGGTGAAGCACTGGAATGGGTTACCTAGGGAGGTGGTGGAATCTTCAGCCTTAGAGGTTTTTAAGGCCCGGCTTGACAAAGCCTTGGGTGGGATGATTTAGTTGGGGTTGGTCCTGCTTTGAGCCGGGAATTGGACTAGATGACCTCCTGAGGTCTCTTCCAACCCTAATCTTCTATAAGTCTATGATTCTATGATTAATCGCCTCCTGCTACGAAGGATTGTGACTCGGTAATGTCTAGGAAATAATTGATTGCTTTTAGGAAATGGGATTCCATAACTGTGATGGGGTGATAGATGGGATGCATATCCCAATTTTGGCCCAGACCATCTTGTAATGGAGTACATCAACCAAAAAGGCTATTTCTCTATGGTCTTGCAGGCTCTGGTGGATGCCTGGGGCAGTTTCACTGACATCAATGCAGGGTGGTCAGGGAAGGTGCATGATGCACTCATCTTTCAGAGCACTGAATTGTGCAGAAAGCTGCATGCTGGGACTTTCTTTCCAAATCAGAAGATTCCACTGGGGAATGTGCAAATGCCCATAGTAATCCTGGGAGACCCCATATACCCCTTACTCCCGGGGTTCATAAATCCTTACACTGGAAACCCAGACAGCAGTAAGGGGTGCTTCAACAATATGCTTAGCAGGTGCCAAATGACCACTGAATGTGCCTTTGGCTCACTGAAAGGTCGCTGGCACTGTCTTTTTGGCCAGTTAGACCTCAATGAGGAAAATATTCTGATGGTCATTGTGGCCTGCTGTACTCTACATATTTGCGAATTGAAGGGGAAAAACTTTTCTCAGGGGTGGGCTGCTGAGGCTGATCGGCTGGCTGCTGATTTTGAGCAGCCAGATACAAGGGCAATTAGAGGGGCACAGTGGGAGGCTATTTGAATCACAGAGGCTTTGAAGGACCACTTTGACAATTATTCCCAGTAATATGTCCGTACGTGATGCATTCTGCCAGACAATGTTTACTTGCCACCATGAATTACTCCTGTGGTACTTGCTTCTTGGGCATTAATTGCAAGGAGCAAATAGTCCTCACTATAGGCAATGTGTTTCAATGTTAGCACTGAGCGATGTATGTATTTCACAAATAAAGACTCATTTAATTTCAAAGACTCAAGTTAAATAACAGGATCAAACACAAACTTTTGGTCAAACAGGTGACATGAGAAAGAAGAAGAGTCTCGCAGTTAGGGATCTCACAGCTGGGGTGTAACTCCAGCTTTCATTAGGAAACCTTTCCCTAGGTGTGGAGTGCATGGGTACTGTGAGGAACTGGGAACATGCGATGAATGCGGTGGGGGAGTTTGGGGAGGGCAGGGACCAGAGTTTTGTAGTGGCTGGAGGGGGAGTTGGGCACAGATTTGCTGCAATTGGAGGTTAATGACGGACTTCAACATCTCTGTCTGGTCTTCAAGGAGCTTTATCATCAGCTCCTGCCCCTGTGTCCTTTCCTGGCTATCCAGCCTCAGTCTTTCATTAATTATCTCCTTCCATGCTCTTGTTTCACTCTGTGCTGCATCTGTTGACTGCAGCATCTTGTGAAACATATCCTCCTTACTCCTCCTGGGTCACTGCCTTACCTGATGGACGCACTCCACCGGTGTGAAGGAATGTGTTCTCAAGGGCACATCTGCAGAAGGCAAAGAAACAATGAACAGACAGTGTTGTGATTGTGCTCACAGCTGTGAATCACAAAAGTTACACATACCTCTTTCTCACTGTCCCTTGGCTAGCACACAGGTTGCCACAAGTCCCAATTATGATGAGTTTGTGGGGAGGGAAGAGTGGGTAAGGGGAGGAAGGGACAAAGGGTGGTTTGCGAATGAAATTACTATAAGTGGCTAGGGAGCCTATTCTGAATATTGGTACCCTTTTCCACAGGCCAGGGTAATCGAACTCGATATCTCACTCCTAAGGGTAACCCAGGATGCAAGGGAGCATCTCCTGCATGTGTGTAGTTTCAGATCGGTTCCGTATGCCGCTCGCCTGTGTGTTACTATGGTCCCTGCAGAAATAATTGCCTACAGTGGGGGGACAATCAAGGCAGATCTCCCAAGGAACCTTTGGCAGAAGATTGCAGAATACCTACAGGAAAGTTTCCTAGAGATCACTTTGGAGGATTATAGAGACA
Organism: Trachemys scripta elegans; assembly: GCF_013100865.1. NCBI lineage: Eukaryota > Metazoa > Chordata > Testudines > Emydidae > Trachemys > Trachemys scripta. The sequence continues at coordinate 20,915,300 of NC_048300.1, forward strand.
TACCCATGTACATTAACAAACTTTTCCGCCATGGCCCCACTGAGTAGATGGACAGGCTCTGTTGTTAATTTCTGTCCCTTATCCCTCCTCTACCATATAACAAAGTAAATGACAACTCAATCTCCTCTCACCATGCAGTATCAAAGCAAAATGAGCACTTACTGGAGCTCCCCTCTCCTGCACCCTGTGCACCAAAGCTGGAGCACTGGGACTGGCTAGACCCTTGCAGAGTGGAAAAAGGTCCTGACTCGCCGCACCACTGGATGACCTTGCCATGTACTCCATATTGTCCTCCAGCTCCACCTCCTCATCCATCACTTCATTGTGATTGAGTCCACTGGCTGCTGCCTCCAGTCCCCCTAAAATATCCACAAGGCTCTTGGTGATGGAGGTAGGGTTGCCGCTGAGGATGATATGCAGTTCCTTATAGAAGCAGCATGTCTTCGGCACTGCACCAGAGCGACGATTGGCCTCCCTTGCCTTCTGGTATGCCTGCATCTGCTCCTTGATTTTAGCATGACATTGCAGCATGTCCCTTTTGTGCCCCTTCTCCTGCATGCAACTAGCAATCAGCCCGTAGATACTGAAATTCCTATGGCTGGTGCGAAGCTGCGACTGGCAAGCCTCTTCTCCCTATATACTCAGCAGATCCAACAGCTGCAGAGTCAACAAAAATCTGTAGTGTAGACAAGACCTTACATCAACCTAATTTTGTAGTATAGACTTGCTTTCAGACATGAAAAAGAGCTCTGTGGAGTTCGAAAGCTTGTCTTTTTCATCAACAGCAGTTCCTCCAATAAAAAAATATTATCTCACCCCCCCCACCCCTTGTCTCTCTAGTATATTAGGACCAAAATGGCTACAATTACACTGAAATAAGGTTGTCTACACTACAACCTATGTCTGCAAAATGTATGTTGTTCAGGGGTGTGAATATTCCACCCCCAAGTGACATAAGTTACACCAACATAAGTGCTCGTATGCACAGCTTCTCCCACAGACATAGCTTATACCGCTCGCGGAGGTGTTTTTTAATGCCGACGGGAGAATTCTCTCCTGTCAGCATAATGCATCTTCACCAGATGCACTGCAGCAGCTCAGCTGTATCAGTACCAGCTGAGGATCTGAGTATATTTTTGCTCCACCTTTGTTAGAAGGCCTTATCCATAAGCAACTAATTATTGTCAGTCCCTAAGGCCTTGTCTACACTACCAAGTTTTGTTGAAAAAAACTTCCTTTAGTTGACAAAACAGTGAATGAGAACACATTGCAATGCGACTTTTGATGGGAAAAATGCCTGGTTTTGATAACAAAATACAACCACCCTGATGAGAAACATACATCTTTTTCCTCTAAATTTTTCTCAGCAAAGTGCCAGTGTAGACGCCACACTTGATTTCATCGCTTTAATTGGCCTCCAGGAGATGTCCCACAATGCCCATCGTGACTGCTCTGGTCAGCAGTTTGAACTCCACTGCCCTGCAGCCAGGAAAACAATCATCCGCCCTTCCCCCTGAGAATCCCCAGGAATTTTTGAAATTCCATTTCCTGCTGGCTCGGGGTGGAGAGATCTCATCATATCTTCCCAGGTGACCATGGCAGGTTATCGCACCAAACACTCTCCCGCTTGGACCACTGCGGAGCTGTTGGATCTGATCGGTATATGGGGAGAGGAGGCTGTGCAGTCACAGCTGTGCTTGATCCATAGGAATTGGGATACCTATGGGCACATTTCTCAAGGCTTGTGCAAAAAGGGCTATGAACAGGGCTGCCCCATGCCATTTTGGTGCCCTACGCAGCCCCCCAGGCCTCCTGGTAAGTGGTTGTGGTTTGTGTACTGCGGAGGTGGGTTCAGGGTATAGAAATGTGGAAGGCTAGCTGTGTTTCTGTGAGCTGGACATTTCCCTGTGTATCTAATCAGTATGATGGAACAGGGTGTTGATGCACACTGAGATCTCACAGGCAAAGAATCAGGGCAACCACTCTGGGCTTTGCGCTTTGGGGGCCCCCGCGGGCCAGTGCGATTCACCGGCGCCCGAGACCCTGGGCAGGCAGGGCGGCAGCCAGAGGAGGCAGTAGCAGAGCCCTGGGCGCGTGGGGCTGGCAGCCAGGACCCTGGGTGCCGGGTGGTAGCAGAGCTCCGAGCCTGTGGGGCCAGCAGTCGGGATCCCAGGTATGGGGCTGGCAGCTGGGAGCCTAGGGGTGCTGCAGCACCCCTGGCACCCCTAGTTCTCATGCCTATGGCGGGGGCTGATTTGTCCCAGGCCCCACACCCTCCTAGGGATGACTCTGCTCACAGGAATCCTCCAGAGAGATCTCCAGGAAAGTTTCCTGGAGGTACTTGGTAATCCTCTGCTGAAGGTTCCCTGGCAGAGTAGCTTCGTTCCTTCCCCCATTGTAGGAAACTTTCCCACGCCATTCAGCAATCACTTGTGCAGGGACCAAAGCTGCACATAAGCGAGCAGCATAAGGAGCAGGGTGGAAGCCACACGCATGGAGTAGATGCACCCTCGTTTCTCTGCTTTACCCTTAGTAGTGAGATATCTGCTGGAATGACCCCCGCCTGTGGAAAAATGTGGGAGAATTTTAAATTTTTCCCCCTAGTTGGCTGGCTGCACCACAACCCTTGCAGAGTGTGTGCTCTTTTCCCCATGTGGAGTGCCCCGCCCCCGCCAACATTCACCATGCTTTGTGTATGCCTGCCAAGGGTGAGTGAGAGAGTTATTGTTATGTTGCAAAAGGTTTATTTAACTGAATTTTTTCAATGCTGCATGTGAATTTAACAATCCCACTTTTGTGCATTGTCCCTTGTGCTTTAGCAGATGTGGCCTTCAGGAACACCCTACACACCCCAGCCAAGTGTCTCCGCCAGATAGAAAGCACCCAAGATGTAGTGAAAAAGACATGTTCCTGGAAGTACTGCACAGCTTCAATGCAGAGAAAAGGGAACACAAGGAGTGCTGGGAAGCCGAATGGCAGGACAGAAAAGAGAATCAAGAGTTTGTTAAGGACTCAACTGAGCGGATGATTAAAGTAATGGAGGAGCAAACACAGATGCTGAAGTCCTTAATTATGCTGCAGACTGAACAGACCTGTGCCCGCATCTGAAAGTTCTGTAGCCTCTGCTCATCATCCCACACCTGCATGATGATACAGTGCTTGTTTCCCAAGCCCAAAAGTGATGGTCTACCCTATCCAGCTGTTCTGTGAACGCCAAAAGCAATCTAAAGTTGCTCCTATCCATATCACGCAGCATGTCAGGCACCTGGGAGTCTTCTTCAGTTAGGAACTTCATGATTAACTACACTGCCATCCGCGATGTCTTCATGACAGTTACAGTGCATAGGAGAGCAGTGTGGGATCCATCCCTTCTCACAAAGATGCCGAGGTGCACAGCAAAGAAGGGCTGTTGCAAAAATGCCACGAAAGAAAACCCATGGAGTGCTGGGACAGAAAGCAATGCATCACAGGATATTGAGCCCAGTCCCAAGATGCACAACGATCCACTCCACCTTCCCACAGCACCTAGTAACAGATGGTGTTGAGCTGGACTGTGGGATAGATACCCACAGTGCATTGCTCACACTGTCGATGATAGTGCCCCAACTGTGGACACGCTCTGCTGGCAGAGGGAGTGAGTGTGAACATGACATTCCGATTTTCAAATATGTCGATTTTTGAGGGTCAACATCACCTTTGTCGATAAAACTGGGTAGTGTAGACAAGGCCTAAGATAGACTTTACTAGTCTATATATAATTTAGTAACAGGAAGGCATGTGTATATCTTTGAAGCCATGCAATACATTTAAGTTAAAAATTAAGGGCCTAATATTGCACTCCTTTTGCAGGCAAAACATCCACTCAAGTTAATGGGAGTTTTGGGTGAGGATGAACACAAAACTTTTTTGAATGAGGCCCTGATAATGAAAATACTCTACTCACCTAAATGTAGTAAAAGAGATGGATACCAATGACTAGATCTAATCTCCATCAGACAGTTACAAAAATGTAATACATTTTTACTTTAGATATGCATATGACTCAGTACCTATTTCCTCTTTCCTAAATAAATGCAGCTTGTTTCCACTAAAGTCAAGGGGAGTTTTTACACACACACACACATATACACACACACACACGCACGCACGCACACACTCTGAAACCTTTACTAAGGACACAACCTCCAATAACAAACCTCCCATTTTAAAAGGCTATTTTAAATATCCCCTGAAGTACCTAGTACCATTTTGTTCAACCTTTATTTAAATGGACACCTGTACAATCAATTTCTGCTATGGCCTTGGGTGATTTCTTAGGAAAAGTTTCACTATTAATAAAATTGCACCACTTTACTTTTGAGAATTACTTCCTTTTCCAACTCCCCTTTCACTCCCCCCGCCCCAATACACCAAAACTAAACTGTGAGAGCTCACATGCTGGCCTAGATTGAGTAATTAACTAAGAAATGCTATTTCCAAGATGGTGCCCATTCTTGCTGCTATTATTAATTACGCTGTTGCAGAGAGACAGCAATAAACAAGGAGCTACACTGTGATCTTTTCTGCTCTGTTAAAAATCCACACTGCTGATGTGGACATGATGACATTAAAGAGGAAGGATCATATTTAGATTAAAGCGCAAAATAGTCAGGAAATCTGGCCTCTATTCCTGATGCTGTCACAGTTTTCTGTGTGACCTTGACTAAGTCATTTAACTTCTTTGTGTCTCAGTTTTCTGTCTCTCAGGGGTGTTGTAAGACTTAATTAATATTTGTAAAGCACTTTAAGATCCTGAGATGGAAGGCATAAAAAAAGTACACACTATTATCATGTGCTTTTAGAGAAAAATGCAACTATTAGCAATGTTTGTTTGATATCTTGGGCTTACATTCCAGCTGAAGATTTCAGGACTGTGCAGTCAGCAGTTATGTTCACTTGTATTAATTCTCATTGGCAGAGGATTTTCACAGTTTTCCCACAGAAAAAGAACAGGGATGAAGAAAAGAACTAAATTCACTCATACACACAAAAGAGAAAGATCATAAGCAATCCAATCCTTAGTTAATTATTGGAAAATGTTGGCACTTATTAAGAGTTTGTGGCCAATTGCTAAACTTAAGACCTCAACTTACAGCTTTGCTCTTCTATTTGGTGTTTTAGTCCTTAATATAGTCAAAGCTAAATAAAGGTCCTTCTGTATTGCAATCACCAAAATTAATGATGACTTGAATTTGAACACCTGTGAATTTTGGGGACATTTGAATCCAGACCTGAGCTTCCTGGTGCAGGCCCATCTAACAGAAATTCAGCCCTTCTTTGTTACGGAAAGTGATATGAGAACAGCTTTAACTCAGCATACTATGCCTGGAGAGGGTGTGGACACTTCTTTTTCTGAGTTTCTCACATCTGAATTAACAATGAGTAAAAGAGGGAAATAGGATTAAAAAACTAGTGATAAGACATTCCCATATAAAAGGAATATCATTTGATGAATAGGTTTCATAACTTTGCAGATATATGTTAAGCACCCACCCTGAATTACAAAAGTTTTTGTATTTACACTACCTACCATTCTCTGTTACATGATTTTTTTAGTTGGGAAACAGAGGCAGAGAATTCCCCCTCCCTGTCATCTGCTACTTACTTTTCTCCTCTATATATTAACTTAAGAACATAAGAATGGCTGTACCGGATCAGACCAAAGGTCCATCTAGCCCAGTATCCTGTCTACCGACAGTGGCCAATGCCAGGTGCCCCAGAGGGAGTGAACCTAACAGGCAATGATTCCTTACCCGTCTTGGCTAATAGCCATTAATGGACTTAACCACCATGAATTTATCCAGTTCTCTTTTAAACTCTGTCTTTAAACTTTAAACTTAGCTAAATACATCACATTGCATTAATTTACCTCAGTCTGTGGCTTCCACACCTATGTGTTGCTCTTCCCCCTAATAGGAACTGCACAAATAAATTACTGTGAGCAACCATTATATTGAAATTATGACTGCATAGCTGTCAGATTCTATTACAAATCATGAATAACATGAAAGTAGATCTTGCATGTAAATGCTCTGAATGAAGCGTAAATAGTTATACAAACTTTAATCAAGTCCCCTTTATAGTAAAAAAAAAAAAGTTACAGTGAGGGAAACATCTGCAAAAATGTATTACAAAAATGAGTTGTATGAGGGTATGTCTACACTAGAACCAGTACAGCAGCATAGCTAGAGCGCTGTATTGAAGACACTTACTACGTCGATGGAAGGGGCTCTTTTGTCACAGTGGTAAATCCACCTCTCTGGAAGTGGCAGCTAGGTAGACGGAAGAATTCTTCCATCTACCCAGCAATGTCTACACTGGAGCTTAAGTTGGCTTACACAGGACATTAAATATTTTGCAGCCAGAGCAATGTAGTTAAGACAAAATACCTTTGTAGTCTAGAACAGTGATTTTCAACCAGGGGTCCGTGAATTGGTTTCAGGGGGTCCGCTAAGCAAGGCCAGATTTAAACTCGCTGGTGCCCATGGCAGAAAGCCAAAGCCCTGCCACATGAGGCTGAAGCCGAAGCCTGAGCAATGTAGCTCAGGGTCCCTGTGGTATGGGGCCCCAGGCAATTCCCCTGCTTGCTATCCCCTAATGCTGGCTCTGGCTTTTATATGCAGAAAACCAGTTATTGTAACACGGGTGGGCAGTGGAGTTTTTATAGCATGCTGCGGGGGCCTCAGAAAGAAAAAGGTTGAGAATCCCTGGTGTAGACCAGCCCCCAGTCACATATACCAGGATATCCAGATATGAGCAAAAAATGCTTGCAGTGACCAGTAGCAAAAAACAGCTACTGATCCAATTAAAAGTCTTCCGTTTCTTTGCAGGAGAAGATTCAGAACCAGAACCAGTTTTTAGACTCCTCATGGCCATGGACCTCCCTAATTTGGAGAACCAGATCTGCTGTCAGCTAATATAGTTACTCCTTTAGCTTAAGTAACAGACATCTGTATTGCTGCAATACTGAAGCTCCTGGGTTCAAACTGTACTGATCACTAATGGAGAAGGTTCTTGCATATGATAAAGCACAAATCTGTTCTTTTAAAAAACTTGCAAACTATATACATAAAACCATATTAAAAGGACAATATGATATTGCAAAATCAAACACTCAAACATTAATAACCATGCTACCCTCATTTGCCTCCTTGTGTATATGCATTCTGATAAGTAATCACATGATCACATACTATTTCTTCCACATGACCATGCCTCATTCAGTGAATGAGGGAGCAGAATTAAAGTTGCACAGACAACATTAATTCTGGCATTTCCTAACTTTTCGAGTCCTTGGCTTTTGTGACTTTACTAATGTTCTTTTAACAAAGATTTTTGCTATGTTATTAAAGGCAGAGCTGGTAATGCTGCCTATCGTTTAGGCTGCCCAACCCTTCCCATTATACCACTATTCTCAGTTGCTCATAACTTTGACAAACTTTAATGTATGGGCTGAAATTTCCCATGCTAGGTGTCTGGTTCAGTCTTAATTTTTCTGTAAAGTTAGTCATTTTTGAGAACGACATTAAGGGAAAATATATTGTTTTGCCTATATTAAAAAGATTCTTATAACTTTTGTTAAGTTCTAGCACCTCCATGTTATGCAGTGGGAATTTGATATTTGACAGGGAGATCACCCTAGCATCAGGGATGTGCCTTTTGCTATTCCAATGAAAAACCACCCACAACTGGCCCATGTTTAAGCCTTTCAAAAATCTCAGTTTGTACGTGCTCAGTAGACACTTGAGTTTAGTAGTTAAATTCTCTGACATTTGTATCTCCACTGAGTATGCTCCAGCCCAGGAAGGCAGGGACTGAACAGGACATTCCCTGCAATTGTTTCTTTTGGTTGCTGTGGGCCATGATAGCATTAGAACTAAGACTGTTTCTCCTGTGGTCTTGTTGCTTTCCCTGACGGCATGCAGGCAGCCTGATGGAGAAAGCCACCTGATTCAAATACAGAGGGGACAAGAGATAGATATGTGTGCGTAGACAAGACTGGGACTGATTGGTCAAGGAGATTGGGAACATGAGTCAAGATGAAGGGAAAGAGGGTAATTGGTAAGGGGTTGAGACTGTGATTAAACAAGCATCTGGGAGTGGGAACAGGCGACTGGAACCCAAAGGTGCTGGGGGAGGCAAATCAAATGAGAAGCTTGGATAGGAGAAGGAGGGATGAAGAGCCAAGGGATGGAGAGACACTGGGATCAGGAGCCTGAGTGGGGTGAGAGACAGGACTGGGACAGGGCAGAAGGGGTCAGGCTTGGGGAATGGAGGTGGAGAACAAAGGCAGAAGGGTCTGTGACCACTCAGTCATATTCCCCTGAAGAACCTGGAACAGAATCTGAGTCCCACCATCCTTCTGCTGTCAGAAAATATATATGAAACCTATTGACAAACTGCGCATCTCAATCCCCTCTAGTGCCAGTCTACATTGAGGCTAACAACTTATTACTGTTATTAGTTACTCCTTTATTAATGTGCAGAGGTCTGTGCTGCGGATCTAAAGTCTTGCTAATGGCCCATGTGGGTGTCAGTCTGAGACATCTTTTTTTCCAGTTTCCTTTTTTAGAAACCCAGTACACCACACACAAAGTTATATTAATTTAAGGTTGCCAAGTCAAGCACTCAAAGTTAGGAATTGCCAGAATTAAGGTTGCCTGTGCCTCGTTTTCCCATCTGTATAATGGGGATAATGCCCCTTCAACTTACAGAAGAGTTATAAAAAAAATTAGAATTTGTGAAGCACACACAGTGATGAAAACCACAGTAAAGCTCATGAGGAAATTAGCAATTCTGTATTCAGATTTTGAATAGTGTGCAGTATATAAGGCAAGGGCCATAAATGGAACAGAACAAAATATTGTTTAACTACCCATTCAGAGAGCACCATCCTGTGCTCTAAAAGGTCCTACGGAAAAAACAGTATGTGATCACATAATTAAAAACTGCATCATAATACATATGCACAAGGAGGTAGAACTAAGGTTGCCCAAACAATCTCAGTTCTGCTATCTGAATTTCTGAGAGCGTGACTTTGCAGCCTTAATAATGCTCTTTTAATGTAGTTTTGTGTGTGTGATGGTAATAGGTAAAACACCATACAGAGAAGTGCCTGCAGGAGAAGGCCTAGTAAAACTCCACCAGTCTGGACTGAGTTTTCCCATAAACCATTCTGTCCTGGCTGGACCAGTCATTCCACCCTGCCAGACTTCAGTAGGCACCACAGCCCCTGGAAACATCCGGGAATAGTTAATATAGCCTCAGGCTCAACCGATTTGCCACCAACGTACTCGCTGGTGTCAGGGCAACAGGCATCCTGTAGCTGGATCTCTGTTCCACCTCTCTGAGCAGAGGACTCCTGAACCTGCATTTCAGAGTAGCAGCCGTGTTAGTCTGTATCAGCAAAAAGAATGAGGAGTACTTGTGGCACCTTAGAGACTAACAAATTTATTTGGGCATAAGCTTTCGTGGGCTAAAACCCACTTCATCAGATGCAGGCCCTAGAAAATACAGTAGGAAGATATATATACACAGAGAACATGAAAAAAATGGGTGTTGCCATACCAACAAGTGTCACTGGTGACTTTGACACTTATTTTCTGGTCTGGGGAGGAAAATGAAAAAGTCACTCAATCTAGTGACAAAGTTGCCAAGTTCCTTTGGGCAGCTGCTCCAGCGGGAGCCCTTCGCCCGCTGGCTCCCTGAGCACCCCTCAGCGAGACTCCCGGCTGCAGGCGGGAAGCGAGTGGGCGGAGGCTGGCGTGCGCAGCCGGCTCTCTTCCCTGTGGCTTCCCCAGCTTTCCCCACGCCACTGCCAGGGCATTTCCCGGGCTGGGAAACACCCCGCCGCATCACCGCTCTCGCCCTGAATTCAAGGAAACCCAGGCAGCCGTGGGACGGCCCGGGAAGCCACGGGCGAGAGCGATGGGTCCCGCGCCCGGCTCTGAGAGCAGCGCGGCCGCGCTCCCGCGCTGAGGGGAACGAAACCGCGGGGCGAGCCCGAGTGGGAGGCGAACGACGTCTGCGCGGTCTGGCGCTGCTGCGAGGGGGAGCCTCGGTGCTTCCCACGCGCCTCTCCTGCGAGAGGGAAACTGCGGCAGCCGCCCCCACTCGGCCGGGCCAGGAGCCGTCATGTGCGCCTGACTCGCCCGCTGACACGTCGCGGCTCTCGCTCTCCCTGCCCCCGGCTCGCCCCGGGAGCCGCGCAGCTCGCCATCGGGCGCTGGGCTTCTGTGTCGCTTTCCCCAAACAGGCGGCATGGCTGGGCCCCGCTGCCAGAGCCCGCAAGCACGTCTCTGCCCGCGGAGCCACACGGCGCATGGCTCAGCGTGGAGCTAGGGTGAAAGCACACCGCCCCCAGCTGCTGCGCAAGGTGCAGGACAGCCCAAGGGGGTGTGTGGTAGGAGGCAGGAGAAATGAATGCCAATAGGGTTGTCTTCTGCTCTCGCCGCAAGTCTTCTATGTATCAGCATCCCGAGAAGGGAGCACCCCACCCCTGTTACAGAGCCCCCCGCAGTTACAGGTCGAGACACCGATGTTGCCTCTGAAACAAGTGGAAGGAGGAAATTGACTACATAGTAATTGACATAGGTGCAAGGGTCCTCCTAGTTTATTACCTAAACAGCTCAAAGCATTGAATTAAGAATGTGTGTTCAAGGCTATATTAGAATTAAAAAAATGAGAAACGGAGGGATCCTTTATTTACTCCTTTTAAGTTTTCACTTATTGAGTGCATGCAATGTTCATTTTTACTTGGTCACTTTTATCTGTGAGATGTAGATGATTTTCATTAGCTGGTCTCTGCACCCTGCATTACCCAAAAACTACAATAGAGAATTGCAAAATATGGAGACTGGCTCACTGGTGGATAAATCATTCTTATTAAAAAAAAAATACTCCTGAACTATCTTAATGGCTGTAAGAAGCCCTTTTTTTAAAATGGTCAGAGACAAGGCACAGGTTAAATTTAAAGCTCTACATAGACTTTTTCTTTTGACAGGTTACCATATATACTCGCTCATTAGCCCATTCGTTTATAAGCTGACCCCCTAGGATAGTTAGGTAAAAATAGCAAAAACTGGTTGAACCTTTCATAAGCGACCCTATATTTCAAGAGTTGGCAAACTTCGGCTCCTGGCCCGTTAGGGTAAGCCTCTAGCGCCACTTCACGCAGCTCCCATTGGCTGGGAATGGCAAACCGCGGCCATGAGAAGCGGAGGGGCTCCATGCCTGTGAACGCTCCAGGTTAGATCTTACCCTTCAGAAGGAATGGGTGATAGCTAAGAGGCCAAAGTTCAGAGTAACTGAAGAAGCCACCAGCTTACTGGATAACAGTGAGGTAATAATGCTTTTATACAACATCTAGTGGAAACTCCAAAACAGTAAAACACACACTTGGTCCAGCATATGGAGGTGGTATTTAATTCGGGGTATAAATAAGAGACAGGGAGAAAATACATGATCCTGTTTAGGCAGAAACAAGTCCCAGTGAGTATTTAATTAGAATAATATCTCCATATAAGGCACAGTCTGTTTAAAACATTTGAAAAGCAGGAGAAAAAAAATTGAACAAATGTGTTTAAAAGGTGAACTAGAAAGCAGTATTGAAAAATGAGTAAGTAGATGCCTGGATAGTAGGTGGGGTATTTGAGCCCAACATTTTTTTCAATACTCATTCCATTACACTCAGGGCCGGCTTTAGCAAGAGCGGGACCTGATTCCTGGGGGCGGGGCTTGCTACAAGCCCCGCCTCCAGGAATCAAGCTGCGCTCCGGCCGCGTTCGCCAGGCTTGGGTCCGGCTCAGAGCCGCTCGGCGGCCGGAGCCGAGCAGAGCCATGGGGGCCGGGCCGGAGCTGCGCCACGGGGGCCGGGCCGGAGCCAAGCCGGGCCGGCACGCTAGGCTGGAACCGGGGCCGGACTAGGCCGCGCCTCCCCGGCGCCCTTCTCGCACCCCCCGCCACCCCAGCTTACCTGGTGCTGCCTGCCCGCCCCTGCTTCTTTTCAGACTTCCCGCAAACCTCTGATTCACGGGAAGCAGGGGAGGGGGAGAAGCAGGGGGCGGAGCGTTCAGGGGAGGGGGAAGCGAGCTGGGGGCAGGGTGGAAAGCTGCGGTACAGGGCCCTCTTAGCGCGGGGCCCAATTCAGCCGAATCGGCTGAATCGGCCTAAAGCCGGCCGATTACACTGTAATTGTCTTGTTACTTCATACTGCAGACGGGCGGCTCCAGGCACCAGCACAGCAAGCACGTGCCTGGGGCGGCAAGCTGCAGGGGCCGGCCTGCTGGTCGCCATGAGGGCGGGAGTCAGGCAGCCTTCGGCGGCATGCCTGCGGGACGTCCGCGGTCCCGCAGCTTCGGCAGCAATTCGGCGGTGGATACGCCAAAGGTGCGTGACCGGTAGGTCACCCGCAGAAATGCCGCTGAATCTGCGTGACCAGTGGACCGCCCGCAGGCATGCCACTGAAGGCTGCTTGACTGCCGTGCTTGGGGCAGCAAAAAGCATAGAGCCACCCCTCGCTGCAGAGGTATTTTTCTGAGCTAGATGGACAACTCTTATAATTTGCAATCCTTTTACTGTGACATCACATACTGGGATCACAGAATCATAGAAATGTAGGGTTAGAAGAGACTTCAAGAATTCATCAAGTCCACTTCCCTGCGCTGAGGCAAGACCTAGTAAACCTAGACCATTCCTAACAAGTGTTTGTCCAACCTGTTCTTAAAAACCTCCAGTGATGGAGAACTCCACAACCTCCTTTGGAAGTCTATTCAGAACTTAACTACCCTTTCAGTTAGAATTTTTTTTTCAAATATCTATCTTTGCTCCAGATTAAGCCCAATACTTCTTCTCCTACCTTCAGTGGACATAAGAACAGCCATATAGGGTCAGACCAAAGATCCATCTAGCCCACTATCCTGTCTTTCAACAGTGGTCAATGCTAGGTGCCCCAGAGGAAATGAGCAGTACAGGTAATCATCAAGTGATCCATCCCATCGTCCAGTCCTAGCTTCTGGAAAACAGAGGCTACGGACACCATCCCTGCCCATCCTGGCTAATAGCCCTTGATAGACCTATCCTCCATGAATGTATATAGGTCTTTTTGAACCCTGTTATAGTCTTGGCTTTCCCCACATCCTCTGGCAAAGAGTTCCACGGGTTGACTGTGCATTATGTGAAGAAATACTTCCTTTTGTTTGTTTTAAACCTGCCTATTAATTTCATTTGGTGACCCCTAGTTCTTGTGTTAGGAGAAGGAGTAAATAACACTTCCTTATTTACTTTCTCCACACTAGTCATGATTTTATAGATTTCTATCATATTCCCATGTAGTTATCTCTTTTCCAAACTGAAAACTCCCAATTTTATTAATCTCTCCTCATATGGAAGCCATTCCATACCCCGAATAATTTTTGTTGCCCTTTTCTGAACCTTTTCCAATTCCAATATATCTTTTTTGAGATGGGGCAATCATATTTGCATGCAGTATTCCAGATATGGGCATATCATGGATTTATAGAGAGGCAATATATTTTTTGTCTTATCTGTCCCTTTCTTAATAATTCCCAACATTGTTAGCTTTTTTGACTGTTGCTGCATATTGAGTGGATGTTTTCAGAGAACTATCCACAATGACTCCAAGATCTCTTTCTTGAGTGGTAACAGCTAATTTAGACCCCATCATTTCATAAGTATGGGTGGGATTATGTTTTCCAATGTGCATAACTTTGCATCTATCAACATTGAATTTCATCTGCCATATTGTTGCCCAGTCACCCAGTTTTGTGAGATCACCTTATAGCTCTTTGCAGTCTGCTTTGGACTTCACTATCTTGAGTAGTTTTGAATCATCTGCAAATTTTGCCACTTCACTGTTTACCCCTTTTTCCAGATCATTTATAGAACTGGGCCCAGTACAGACCCCTGGGGGACACCACTATTTATCTCTCTGCATTCTGAAGGCTGACCATTTATTCCTACGCTTTGTTTCCTATCTTTTCACCAGTTTCTGATCCATGAGAAGACCTTATTTTGCATAAGAGTCTTTGGTGAGGGACCTTGTCAAAGGCTTTTTGAAAATCTAAGTACACTATATCCACTGGAACCCTCTTGTCCACATGCTTATTAACCCCCTCAAAGAATTCTAGTAAATTGGTGAGGCATTATTTCCTTTTACAAAAACCCTGTTGACTCTTCCCCCAACAAATTATGTTCGTATATGTGTCTGACAATTCTGTTCTTTACTATAGTTTCAACCAGTTTGCCTGATCCTGAAGTCAGGCTTACTGGCCATTTTTAAAAATTGGCATCACATTAGCTATCATCCAGTCATTTGTTACATTGATTTAAATGACAGGTTACTAACCGGTTAATAGTTCTGCAATTTCACATTTGAGTTCCTTCAGGACTCTTGGGTGAATATGATCTCTGGTCCTGGTGACTTAGTAGTGTTTAATTTATCAATTTGTTCCAAAACCTCCTCTAATGACACCTCAATCTGGGACAGTTCCTCAGCTTTGTCACCTAAAAAGAATTGCTCGGGTTTGGGAATCTCCCTCACATCCTCAGCTGGGAAGACCGATGCAAACAATTCATTTAGTTTCTCCGCAATGGCCTTATCGTCCTTAAGTGCTCCTTTAGCATCTTGATTGTCCAGTTGCCCCACTGGTCGTTTAATAGGCTTCCTGCTTTTGATGTACTTAAAAAAAAATGGCTATTACTTTTTGAGCTGTTCTTCAAATTCTTTTTTAGCCTTCCTAATTATATTTTTACACTTCACTTGCCAGAGTTTATGCTATATTCTAGTGAGGAAAATAGAAAGTAACTTCCACTTTTTAAAGGATGCCTTTTTGCCTTTCACTGCTTCTTTTACTTTGTTGTGTAGTTATAATAGCACTTTTTGGGTTCTCTTATGTTTTTTAACTTGGGGTATACATTTAAGTTGAGCCTCTATTATGGTGTCTTTAAAAAGTTTCATGGCCGCTTGCAGGGATTCCACTTTTGATGCTGTACCTTTTAATTTCTGTTTAACTAACTTCCTCATTTTAGTGTAGTCCCCCTTTCTGAAATTAAATGCTACTGTGTTAGGCTCCTATGGTGTTTTCCCCACCGGAGGGATGTTAAATTTAATTATATTATGGTCACTATTACCAAGCGGTCCAACTACATTCACGTCTTGGCCCAGATCCTATGCTGCACTTAAGACTAAATCAAGAATTGCCTCTCCTCTTGTGGGTTCCAGGACTAGCTACTCCAAGAAGCAGTCATTTAAGGTGTCAAGAAAGTTTATCTCTGCATCCTATCCCGAGGTGACATGTACCCAGTCAATATGGGGATAGTTGAAATCCTCCTTTATGATTGAGTTTTTTATTTTTATTGCCTCTCTAATTTCAGAGGATTTCACAGTCACTATCATCATCCTGGTCAGGTGGTTGGTAGTATATCCCTACTACTATATTCTTCTTATTCGAGCATGGAATCACTATCCATAGAGATTCTGTGGTACAGTTTGGTTCATTTAAGATTTTTACTTCTTTGGTTCTATGCTGTCTTTTACATATAGTACCACACCCCCATCAGCACAACCGGTTCTGTCCTTTCGATACATTTTGTATCCTAGTATTACTGTGTCCCGTTGATTATCCTCGTTCCACCAAGTTTCTGTGTGGTTTGTTATACCAATATTCCCATTTAAATATAAGGCACTCTAGTTTATCCATCTTATTATTTAGACTTTAGCATTTGTACATAAGCACTTAAAAAACTTGTCACTTTTTAGCTGTCTGCCATTACATGATGTAATTGAATGGGACTCTTTCATTTGACTGTTTCTTATAAGATCCTACCTGTATTTGATCATCTCCCATCCTCTCCTTCTTACTAGGACAGAGAACCTCCATTAATAGATCCTTCCCCTAAGGGATGTCTCTGTCTGAACCATATGCTCCTCCGCACCTGTCGGCTTTCTCCAGCCCTTAGTTAAAAAACTGCTCTATGATCTTTTTAATATTAAGTGCCAGCAATCTGGTTCCATTGTGGTTTAGGTAGAGCCGATCCTTCCTGTACAGGTTCCCTCTTTCCCAAAAGTTTCCTGAGTTCCTAATAAAGCTAAACTCCTGCTCCCTACACCATCGTCTTATTCACACATTGAGACCCTACAGTTCTGCCTGTCTAACTTGCCCTGCGCATGGATCTGGAAGCATTTCAAAGAATGCTATCACAGAGGTCCTGGACTTCGATCTCTTACCTAGCAGGCTAAATTTGGCCTCCAGGACCTCTCTCCTGTCCTTCCCTGTGTCATTGGTACCTACATATACCACCGGCTCCTCCCCTGCACTACACACAAGTCTATCTAGATGTCTTGAAAGATCTGCAGCCTTCACATCAGGCAGGCAAGTCACCATGCGGTGCTCCTGGTCATTGTAAACCCAGCTATCTATCAGAGGGGTAGCCGTGTTAGTCTGAATCTGTAAAAAGCAACAGAGGGTCCTGTGTCACCTTTAAAGCTAACAGAAGTATTGGGAGCTATCTATGTTTCTAATGATCAAATCCCCCCTGTTACTTGTCTCTTACTAATAACTGGAGTTCCCTCCCCTGGAGAAGTATCCTCAGTGCGAGAGGATACCACATCATCTGGGAGGGTCCCAACTATGGATCGTTTTCCTCTGCTCCAGTTGGATGTTCTCCTTCCCTGAGACCTTCATCCTCCTGAACAGCCCAGTGGCTGTCAGAGTGGGGGTGGGACTGTTCTACTGCATCCCAGAAAGTCTCATCTATGCACCTGTCTCCCTTAGCTCCTCCAGCTCAGCCACTCTGGTCTCCAAAACCCGTACACAGGCTCTGAAGGCCAGGAGCTCCTGCCACCGAATGTGCCCATAAGGCAGATAATCATACATGCTGCATTGGGTGCAATAAACTAAATATCCCCCACTCTGCTGCTGGACATCTGCCTGCATTCTCTTTTTACTTCTGCAGCTCATTCCTTTGTTGATATTTTGTTTTTATCAGGGAGTGTTTTTGGCCTTAAGTTTAAAGAATGTTTGAGTATCTAGCCCCCCCACTCTCCTGCTCTAAACTCCCTCACAAAACTCCCATTAACTGCTCCTGTTCTCTAGCTCCTCATGAAGACATGAAGAACTGATCTCCATCCTCTTTATAGCAGCCCTTCACATAGTTGAAGACTTATAAGGTCCTCCCCTCAATCTTCTTTTCAAGACTAAACATGCTCATTTTTAAACCTTTCCTCACAGGTTTTCTAAGTCTTTTATAATTTTTGAAGCTCTCCTCCAGACTCTCTCCAATTTACCCCCATTTCCTAAAGAATAGCTCCTTTGGACGCAGTAGTCCAGGTGAGGCTTCACTAGTGCCAAGCAGAGTGGGACAATTATTTCCCATGTCTTTACATATGACACTCCCATTAATATGCCCCAGAATGATGACATTAGCCCTTTTCACAACTGCATCATATTGTTGATTCATTCAATTTATGCCCCACTATAATCCTCACATTCTTTTCAGCAGTATGATCACCTAGCCAGCTATTCCCCATTCATAGAATCAGAAGATTAGGGTTGGAAGAGACCTCAGGAAGTCATCTAGTCCAACCCCCTCCTCAAAGCAGGACCAACACCAAATAAAATCATCCCAGCCAGGGCTTTGTCAAGCCAGGCCTTAAAAACCTAAGGATGGAGATTCCACCACCTCCCTAGGTAACCCATTCCAGTGCTTCACCACCCTCCTAGTGAAATAGTGTTTCCTAATATCCAACCTAGACCTCCCCCACTGCAACTTCAGACCGTTACTCCTTGTTCTGTCATCTGCCACCACTGAGAACAGCTGAGCTCCATCCTCTTTGGAACCCCCCTTCAGGTAGTTGCTATCAAATCCCCCCTCACTCTTCTCTTCTGCAGACTAAACAAGCCCAGTTCCCTCAGCATCTCCTAAGTCATGTGCCCCAGCACCTTGATCATTTTCATTGCCCTCCACTAGACTCTCTCTAATTTGTCTACATCCTTTCTCTAGTGGGGGGCCCAAAACTGGACACAATACTCCATATGTAACCTCACCAGTGCTGAGTAGAGGGGAATAATCACTTCCATCGATCTGCTGGCAGTGCTCCTGCTAATGCAGCCCAATATGCCGTTCGCCTTCTTGGCAACAAGGGCACATTGCTGACTCTCATCCAGCTTCTCATCCACTGTAATTCCCAGTTCCTTTGTTGCAGAACTGCTGCTTAGCTATTCTGTAGTTGTGCATTTGATTTTTTCTTTCCTAAGTGTAGTTCTTTGCACTTGTTTTTAATGAATTTAATCTTGATGGTTTCAGATCAATTCTCTAATTAGTTGAGGTCATTTTGAATTCTAATCCTGACCTCTAAAGTGCATGCAACTCCTCCCAGTTTGATATCATCCGCAAATTTTATGAGCATACTCTCCCCTCCATTATCCAAGTCCAGTACTGGACCCAGTACTAACCCCCTGCATGACACCATTAGAGATAGCTCCTGCCTCATTCAAGCTATCAAGACTTCATAGGAAAATTCTCCTTTTACATTGACATATTTGTTATTCTACATGCTGGTGTGATAGAATACACCCCTGTATTCACACCCTACACACTATTACAAAGTGCCTTGTAAGGTACCATTTGCAAACTCATAATTTGCTGGTCAGTATTGTTCTGGTAAAATGTGTGGCAACACTGTACATGAAGTTAAAAGATTCCCCTATATTATGTTACCAACACATATGCCAACCGCCCCCCCTCCAGCACAGTCTAGGCAGAAGTCAGATCTACCCTAAACAAAAGAAGGAATGTGTGTTTTTCTTAATTTTGCATTTAACCAGTAAACAGTCATCAGCCAGGAAGGGAAAACAAAGGAAATTCAAAGAGGGGAAAAAAGCCAGCAGGGAATATCTTTCCACAAAAGACACTGTCTCCTGGTTCTCAGCTGGAAATGTTTTTCAAAAGGGAGAGAAGCTATAAAAGAGAGGGACCAACATGCCAAGGCATGTCTTTCTCTCTCTGCCCAACTCATTCTCCACCCAAGAAGACAAAAGGAAACAGCCATTGGACTTTGGGGGAGGAGTCCTGATCTGAAGAGTTTGGTCAGTACGCTTACTGGAAACAGTGACAAAGTCTGCTTTACAACTAAGATAGTTTCTTAAGGAGGTACTAGTAAGCCTTTTGTTTTTATTTTTCTTGTAACCAGTTCTGACTTTTCTGCCTCATTATTTATACTCCGTTAAAATCGCTTTTTGTACTTAATAAGCTTGTTTTACTGTATTATCTCAGCCAATGTGTTTAAATGGAACTGTCTGGGTAACTTTTTATGGTAATAAACTGGCATATTAGTCCCTCAAAAGAATAACTGACAATATATTTGTACTGTTCAGGAGACAGCTGAGAAGTATAGGACATAACATTTCTGGAGGGATGATCTGGGACTGGTGGTATGTTGGGGTCACCATGCAGTATAATGTAGGCTGGTGAGAACCAGGGTGGAGCTGGCAGGCTGCAGTTACACACAGCCACTCAGGGTGTGGCTTGCATGCTGCAAGGCTGTTTGTGAGCAGCTGAGGTAGGAGCTACTACAGCAAGGCATTGTAAGGCACCCAAGGTTGCAAGGCATAGGTGACAGTCCACCACTAGTCTGGATTGTGTTCTGGTATGTCACAGCTGGGTGGTAGATATTAAAAACAAAACTAGTTTTAAATATTTGTTTTGCAGTTTGTCACTTTGATCACCTTTAAATCAGTTCTCTAATATCTTTAAATTCACGAATCTTCAGATACAATATACAGATGTTTAGGTTTGATTGTAATTTATATACATGCTATAGTTTTCATACAAAGATCTGACAATTTAAATCAGGCTATTTAAATTATAGCATTACAAAAATGAGTGGTAGCCACATTTATAAATTTTAAAGTGTAGTTTTATTCTGAGAAGCCATTAAAATGGCATGAGTCTGTGTTTCTCTTTCCACATTAAATTCCCATTTCAACTTTTCTTAAACAGAGCCCTGCAAACCTGCCATGACGTGTGAACGTCACATTGCATCGATGAGTGGGCCGGAGGGTTGGGGGGGGGGGGGGGGGGAAGGGAGGAGACAACCCACCCCCAAACAAACAACTTAGATTCAGATACCAGGGAGAGCTTGCAGTTGAAAAGGACAACTGATTAAGTAGCCTTTGAGACAAATATGGAATCCCAATGTCATTTTTACAGTAATTTCTCAGATCAGACCTGCACAATGAGGCACCCTTGAGAACCAAATCTATAGGTTAGAGCTTTAAGTAAATCATGCAAAAAAAAAAAAAAAAAAAGACATCATGAAACTTTTCTATGCTGACCATTAGTTACCTTATCTCCACACAGATATGGAAAGAGGAAGAAGGCCTGGCAAGACATGTATTTCTCTCCCTTGCTCCCATCCCTTAGGTCTTAGTTATTTTAAAATGAGATGAATTGAAGTTTGGAGCTGTGATCTATTTCAAACAACTCTTATTCTTGAAAAAAAAAAAAAAAAAAATCCAGATACACTATTATCAGGATGCTGAACTGGTACCTCAGCCATCAACTCAGCTGTCAGATGCAAAATGTGGGGATTGTAGTTCAAGAAAAGCTGTATTATCTGGCACTTTACCAACTGGAAAGCCTCTATAAACTGGCATTTCTGATCTTCATTGAAAGTCCGGTTTATAGTCTGGTTGGCATGGGGCCAGCAGGCTCCCTATCTGGCTCCCTGCTGCTGCTAGGTGGAGGAATGACCACAAGGGGTTTGGAGTGCAGAAGGGGTGCAGGTCACAGACTCTAGGAGGGAGTTTGGGTGCGGGAGGAGTCTCAGGGTAGGAAGTTGTGGCACGGGAGAGGTTTTGCGATGCGGGATACAGGCGGTGCTAACCTCTGGCGACTCCCTGCAAGCAGCAACATGTCCCTGCTGCTCCTAGGCAGAGGTGCCGCTAGGCAGCTCTGTGTGCTGCCCCTGCCTGCCCTGAGCACTGGCTCCCCAGCTCCCATTGGCCAGGAACCATGGTCAATGGTAGCAATGGGGGCGGCGCCTGCAGGCAGAGGCAGTGCGCAGAGCCGCCTAGCCATGCCTCTGCCTAGGAGCAGCAGGGATATATTTCCGCTTTCGGGGAGTTGCCAAGAGGTGAGCACCACCTGGATCCAGCACCCCGCACCACCTCACATGCCCCAAGCCCCTGCCCGAACCCAAGCTCCCTCCCAGAGCCCCTCCCACACCCAAACTCCCTCCCTCCCTCTTAGTTAACCGGAATTTTTGACTTACCGGCATCCCCCATTTCCCCCAACATGCCAGATAAAGCTTTTACTGTATATGCTTTCGCAAAGTGCACCAGATGTTACTACTTTCTAATGAAGGCACACACTGCATGGTAAGATTTTATTTAGTATTTGTCTCAAAACTATTGGCGTTCCTGGTTGCCTCATACAGCTGACACATGAAAGCTGTGGTACTGAGGGAAAACTACCATTAAGGAGTATCTGCAAATTAGAATTCTATTCAAAGCAGAGGTATTGTATATATTCCTATGTTCTTCAAAATGCTTTTATGCTAAGGGCTTTTAGAAGATTTGACCTATGTAAAAAAGTAAACTGAAGAAGAAACTGTAAAGTTTTTAAACTTTTCTTTTTGAAAAGATGTTATCTTACAGTACATACAAAAATACTCTGAAAATACATACGACTTCATTTACAAAACATTGAATTAAACAAATTACAAGAGAAATTAGGTAGTCTAGGATTTGCTTTGTAGAAGATGCATTTTTCCCCTGAAACTTCACTCTATTTAACTGGGTAAGCTGTATTATGATTATGCTGGTTTACATGAAGACTGCAGTGGTCTCAAGCCAGAGTTCCGTAACCACTGTTATTCAAAAGGAAATGTTTTCAGGCGTTTTATTGAAACCAATATTTGTTTCTGCATGCCTAATCAGTGAAGAATTGTTCTGCATAACTGCAAAATGAGTAGATCGTAATATCACAACAGGTTTTTCCTAGTCTCAATATTTAGCTAAGTCTTAAGTATTTTGGGTAAGAAATTTGTTGCTGTGGGGAAATTTGTTTAATTAACCAGTGAAAACTGGAAGAGGTCCTAAGCCTGTTTCAGAACAAGATTTACAAGAATCAGATTCCATAGCATAAGACATTCCTACCATTTCAGTATCTTGGCAGATATCCTTAATGGTTGAATTTTTATTTTTAAATTAAGGATTGATTTCTTGGGCCTCCATGGGAGGCAGTCTGTAAAACTTGGGTAGTGCCTGGCTACGTGCTAAATACGGTAAAGCTATTGCTTATAGATGTTGAGCACCAGCGTGACAGATGTAGAAAAGAATGTGTGCTAAACCAGAAAAAATAATTGAAGTTCACAAAATAATGTATATCGACACCATTAGGAAAGCAGAAACAATACTAGGACTTTCATACACACACTTCTAACCAGAATGGGGCTCCAGTGACTGAAGTAAACATGTTTACATACATTCAGAAAAATGTTATCACAGGACATTTTTTTTTGTATTTTCAGAACAATTTTTTTCAGCTCAAGACAATGATAACAAAGTATTTAAAAAAAAACAAGGACTGCTGTTGGAAGGGGGTTCAAAATGAGAAGTAGATCAGTCAGAAGTAGCAAATATTTAAACTAAAGGCAATTAAAAAAAGACAAAAGCCATGATTGTCTCGACAGTGGCTTGTCAGCAGGCGATCTTGGAAAAGCTATACAGTAATGGAAGTATCCTACAGCATCTGCAGGTCAAAATGCAGACAAAAATTAATAACTGGAAAAATATCTCCAATTCGGTGATAGTAACTCCATATTTTATGTGGGACAGCAACTGCAGTATAAAAGTTAATTGCTTGTGTAAACGACTAAACAAGTGCATATTATCTTTACCTGAAAAGGCACTGTAGTTACCGATTAAGGGTCAATCTGATGGAATGTTTAATGACACGAATGTTATTTGTTGGAACAGGAGAAGATGAATCTGGTAGTTCTTTACTGGCAAGTCTCTACAATAGAAAAATGGAAATCAAGAGGGGAAGGGGAAAATATTTTTAAATATGCATAATGTGAACAGAAGTTGGGTAGAAAGTGAAACTGTTTCAGCTATAAACAAGACCTACAGATTAACTTCATGACCTACCATACCAAACCAAGAGGTCTAGAATATGCTATTCCCCCCACCATAGTGAATATCTGCCAATTCTCTACTAGAAGTTAGACACTTGCAGGCGAAGTGTCTGCTTCTCACTGTGATGGCATTTATTCACTACAATAGTGTAGGGGAAGGGACATTCCCCTGTCCTGCATAGTCTTTCCTCAAGAGTTCAGCTGAATTAGGCAAACCAGCATCAAGCGGCATGTTGCTAGGATTGCCAGGTGTCCAGTCAAAAAGGGACCCTGGCTGCACTGGGGCCAGCAGGCTCCCTACCTGGCTCTGCATGGCTTCCCAGAAGTGGTGACATGTCCTTCGGCTCCTAAGTGGAGGAACGGCCGGGGGGCTCCATGTGTTGCCCCTGCCCCAAGTGCCGGCTCCGCAGCTTCTATTGGCTGGGAACTGTGGCCAATGGGAGCTGCAGGGGCAGTGCCTATGGGCGAAGGCAACATGGCTTCCTGAAGTAAGTGCCACCCTGAGCTCACACCACTCACCCCCTCCCACACCCCAGCCCCTGCCCCAGCCTTGAGACCCCTCCTGCACCTATACTCCCTCCCAGAGTTCACATCTCACACCTCAATCCCTTGCCCCAGCATTGAGCCTCTTCCCGCACCCATACTCCCTCCTGAAGCCTGCACCTCCTCCTGTTCCCCAACCACCTCGGCTCCAAATCAGAACCCCCCCCTCCAATCTGAACCCCTTGGCCCCAGCCTGGAACCCCCTTCTGCACTCTGAACCCCTCATTTCTGGCCCCACACCAGAGCCAGACCCCCACCTCAGCCCAGTGAAAACAAGCGAGTGAGGGAAGGGGGATGGAGTGAGTGGGGGCAGGGCTTTGGAGATAGGGCAGGGTCCTCAGGGGAGGGACGCAGCAAGGGTGTTCGGTTTTGAGCGATTAGAAAGTTGGCAATCCTACAGGGAGTCCAAACTCTGCTGGTTGAGTTGGGTTTTGTTTTTTTTTGTTTTTTTGTTTTGTTTTTTAAGAGTGGGGTAAGAGTCTTAATGTTAAATTTCAGACTATATATCTTGATTGGCCTAGCTTTAGATCAAGAGAGCATGAAAAAATTAGGTTTCAAAATCTGAAGTGTAATTGCTATAATTTGCTGATGTTTTTGAGCATATCCAGTTTTTGGCATTGAAGCCCTGCATGTGATATGGAGGTTGATTAACAGCTCAGAGCACTCAGTGAAGAATGTGATTGAGGCAGAGGATAGATTCTAGTGACACTAAGGGTATGTCTACACTACCCGCCGGATCGGCAGGCAGCGATCAATTCAGCGGAGGTCGATTTATCGCATCTAGTCTAGACGTGATAAATCAACCCCCAAGCGCTCTCCCATCGACTCCTGTACTCCAACACCATGAGAGGTGCAGGCAGAGTCAATGGGGGAGTAGCAGCAGTCGATTCACCGCACTGTCTTGGTATAAGTACGTCAACTTCAGCTACATTAGTCACGTAACTGAAGTTGCGCAACTTAGATCGATTCCACCCCAAGTGTAGACCAGGCCTAAGAAGGCAGTTTGGAAAGAAAGGGGCTTTGTCTAGTTTTTTGAAGGGGTTGTGAAGTTTGAATGCCTGAGATGGTAGGAGACAGATGCATGTGTGTGCAAATGAAGTGTTTTTCAATCTTTGGCTGGATGCCTAAACCTTTAAGTAAGCATGGCAGTTTGGGGCTTCTGTCTGTTTGAGAGCTGCTAAAGCAGCTCTCCAAAATACCACTGCACAGTGTGTAAGTGAGAATCACAGTTATCATATGTTGCCACAAGAGTTAAAGAATTATAGTAAATCAACAGAAAAGTACTTGACACTGTCAAATAGCTAGTGTGTGTAAACAAATATTACCTTAATGTATGCAGGAAATATTCACTAGTTTAGGTTCACTGATAAAGCAAAAGACTCAGTAGACAGTACCTGTGATCTTGATGTGTCAATAGTTGGAATAGGCATGGATTCCCCTCCTCCAAGGCTATCCTAAAAACCCAAAAGTATATAAGAATAGTGTACTGAATGCATTGCAATTAAGTTCCTTTATATGAAAAGCACAAATATCAGCTAACAAACAAATGCTTATTAATTGCCTGCTGTATCTATATTTCTGGTTCCAACTAACAAGAAAGCATTTATGAAACTTTAAAAGTCTCGTGATATCTATTCTTTATGTGGAAGGTATTTTGGGTCATTTTATTCTTCTGTAAAGGAGGGCCTACGTATGTACCCAAAGAGATGAATCACAGGGTGTGCCCCCTCAAGATAATACTTTTTAGCTAAATTTTTGTTACATATTCAGACCTTTTTCACAGGAAAGGGGAAGTGAGAGTCTTTTTAAAATTGCTCAAAATTTGAATGTACATAAAACAGACTGTTCATTTGACATGGCTATTTTACATATAAATCCAGGCTCTGTGAACTTACGTAAGCAGTGCCCAGCTTCTGCCTATAGGTTGGCTGCCTTTTCTTTAAAGAAGTTGATAGAAAATTTTTATGTTTGAAGGAGGCAAGATTTAAATTTTGTTTGTTATAAAGAATTAGAAGAGCTGAGCAAGTAACTGCTTTTTTGGTTTACTGGCAGTTCTGAAAAAAAAAAAATGGATTTGGGTCGATCCAAATTCAAAAAAGTGTTTGCCAAACTGAAAAAGTCAATAAAAACTTTAGGTCAAACAAAATGACAGCAAAGGAAAGGATTCTCAAGATGGCCAGAGGTAACGGTTGTACCTCCCTTATACCTTTTATCCCACTGGTCAGGGCACTCAGCTGGGATGTGGGAGACTGGGGTTCGATTTCTCCCACTCCTGACTTGAGTTTCCCACATTGTAGGAAAGTGTCCAAATGACCAGACCATAGCATGATCTGGGCTGGGTGTCTCAATCGCTCCTATTGAAGCTGTTCCTCTTGGTATACAAAAATATTTGAATAGTCATTGGGAGACACAGACTATAGCCAGGTGATTAGGGTACTCATCTGGAAGGGGAAGACGCAAGTTCAAGTACCTGCTCCAATGACTAAGAAATTGAGAGACCTGTCCCATAATATTCCATAGCCCAGTGGTATAATGCAACATGGTCATAAAAAGAAGGCACCACCTCCTCCCACCATTTTATGAATGGTGCCTAAGCTAAAAAAAAATTTGGCTGAAATCATTGGGCAAATTAGTGTCAAAATTCAAATAGTTTAGAGTTGACCAAAACTGAATTTTTCATCCAATAAGCTATTTGTCCAAAACATTTCACCCAGTTCTAGTTTTGGGTCTACAAATTCAAATGCTCTGAGAGAACTAAACCAGGTTACACTTTGGCTTCCCAGCAAATAATTTCTGGGTGTGATGTGTGGAGAAACAGGAAAATGGATAAAGCTTGATAAGAGCTGTAAGTAATACAAAAAGGTTTTTCTGTCTGATTTTAACTGAAATTTATTCTTAGTCATGTCATTAAGTGGAATAGCTAAAGAATTTCACTTAATTAGTTAGAGTTAAAGTAGTTTATTCAGGATTTAAAAAAGTAAGATGAATGCCTCAAATTATATTTTTTCCCTGTAGATTTTCTCTTTATATCATCTTGGATGCTACAATCTTTGAATGCTGAATCCAGTCCAATTTACTAGAACAGGATACATAGTATCAAAGCCATTTATATGGTTAGAGCTCATGGACCAAACTACCCTCAGATACAAGCACAACTTTCATTCAAATCAGCAGGAGCTGAGAGAGCATATTGAGGCTGAACTTGACCTAGCACGAACAGTCCTTGTTGAAGAAAGCATTGCTGTTTGACTACAAAACACAAGCAAAAACCAGAGGAGTTGGCCTGTTCTGAGGTCCAGTAGGAACTTTCAATTAGTTGAGAATTAAAGTTTAAATTTTTGGAAATGTATAAACAAATTCCAAAAATGTAGTGTTTTCCAGCTCTTTCTTGCCTTTCCACAAAAATGGAGGTAAAATTAGCAAAAGCTATGTTTTTTCCAGGGAAATGGAATTGATCAAAACAACTTAGTGCTCGGTCAATGTCAGCTACTGATAACCTGTCCAGCAGGTTAAGTGTCTGCTCCTAAAGGTCACCTGCACCTGAGATACTATACAGAAAAATACTACAGGGAAGATTAATCATAGTAGGAAGACATCCTACAGCCATTTTCTCCAGTGTATTACCCCTTTTATAAGTATATCAGAAGGCACATACTGCGTCTGTCAACTGTGTAGCATTGGACAAATGAACTCAATTTTCTACCATTTTAACCCATCTTTGTGGTTTAATCATTAACATTTTGTAGGGAAGATTCTGTAGTTTTCTTGGTCTGCTACTTGTCAGTGCAAATTTCACAGATTAACCAGGCCTCACACTCCACAGAATTTTAGCTAATCCAAGCAGCTGATGAACCGTCTTAACAATCAGTTTCATCTATATTTTGCTATAGTACTATCAACACCTATACTTACACCTATACCTACTAAAAGTGGTGGGGAAGGGATTATTTACTTCAGCCAAGATACATAATTAATGCTTCCATAATTTATTCTACAATCCATATTTAAGATACTTGATAGCAATTATGGAGTAGACAAGTGTGGGTTTATGCAACTAGACTGCAGAAATTGAATACTTCTTTACATAACTGCTGCTTAGACCAATGAGGTTTTAATTTTTGAAAGATGACGAGCAAAACATTTGGCTTGGCTTTTTCTATGTCAAATTATCAAAAAATACCTTTCAGGCTTTATTTTTTTGTCATGAAAATTAATGTTTTGCTTAGAAACTTGACTTAGGAACTAGTTAAATGACAGCATCTCAAAGGTTGGTGAAAGCTGAGCAATTGAAAGTGGAGGTTACTTACCTGTAACTGGAAGTTCTTGAGATATGTAGTCATTATCTGGGTGGTGCCTGCGCACCATACGTCCAGAGCCAGAGAAAAATAGTGTCCGCTGGTGCGCATATGCAACCTGGCTCACCTCATTGCCTCCATCTGAAGGGATACAGGGTTGGGTGGACCAATTGCCTCTTCAGTTCCTTCTCTACAGCGAATCAGATAAGATCCAAAGCAGAGGGGAAGGAGGACAGGTAGTGGAATATAGATAGTGACCACACATCTAAAAGAACCTCTAATTACAGGTCAATAACCTCCTTTTCTTCTTTGAGTGATGGTCCCTATTGTATTCCACTGGGGTTGATAGACAAACAGTACTTAAGTAGGAAAAGGGTGCAAGTATGTAGACTGTGGGCTGAGAGGAGTACTGTGGTCCTAAAGGAGGCACAAGCAGAAGAGTCCTGCACCAGGGCGAAATGTCTTGCAACCATCTCAATGGAGGCCCATGTGCCCGCTTTACAGGTGTCCAGGAGGGGTACCTTCTGAAGAGATGCCATAGTTGTTGCTTGTGCTCTGGTAGAATGAACTCTTATCCCATCATTGGGGAGAAGGTTTGATAGCAACAGAATTGAATGCAGTCAGAGATCCATTTAGAAATTCTCTGGGTGGAGATTTCTGACTTTCTGCTGTAGTGATGAATAGTCTCAGGGATTTCTTGATTGGTGTTGTTCTGTGCAAGTAAAAGGGAGTGGAGTTTTCGTTCCCCTGCGGAAGTGTGTGTGGTTTTGGGAAGAACACAGGTAAGTGAATCAATGTGGCTAATGTGAAATTCCAAAACTACTACTCTAGGGGTGAATTTGGGGTGTAGAACAAACAAACCTTATCCTTATGGAATATAGTGTATGGAGAATCTGCCATCACTGCTCCAAGTTTGCCAACTTTTCTAGCAGAGGTGATAGCTATAAGGAAAATGACCTTCATGGAAAGGAGAGACATGGTGCAAGAAGCTAAAGGTTCAAAGGGGGGTGGGGGGGCGCGCCTCTGAGTACCGAGAAAACAAGTTTTAGATACCACTGGGGAGTAGGCTTCTGAATAGCTGGAAAGGTTCTTATTAGGCCTTTCCAGAACCTATTGGTCAGAGGATGTGCGGAGACCGGGTAGCCCTAAGAAGGTGGATGGTATGCCCTGATTATCACCAGGTGGACTCTCAAGGAGCTGATGGACAAACCTGATGTCTTCAAAAGACAGGATATAGTCCAAGATCAGAGGAATATCTAGTTTCTGGGAGAATGCTTCTTTGATGTGCCCAAGAAAAGCGCTTCCATTTAGCTAGGTAACATTTTCTAGTAGAGTCCTTTCTATTATTAGAGAGGAGGTCTCTTACACCTGTAGAGCATGAATGTTATGATGATGATGCCCATCCAAATACCAAATCCTGATGTGGAGCGGATGTGAATCAGGATGCCTGATCTTGCCATCCCACTGGCTCAGGAAATGTTGGAAGGATGATTGGTGGTCAAGATAACATGTGTAGGAGTTTGGGAAACCAGAACTGTGTGGAACAGAAGAGGGCAATCAGGATAACCCTCTGACACCCCAATATTAGGGTGACCAGACAGCAAATGTGAAAAATCAGGATGGGGGTTGGGGGGTAATAAGCGCCTATAGAAGAAAATGCCCCAAATATCGGGACTGTCCCTATGGTCACCCTACCCAATATTCACTACTGTCATGTAATTAGGATATACTTTGTAAAAATATGTCTTGTGAGGTAGTCTAAAAGTCTTGATCTGCTAGACATTAATATCTTGTTGGATTGTGTGTGCTATTGTCATGTGTGAAGTTAGGCTATGTATGTGTTACTAAAACATGTTGTGAGGTTAAAAACACCCACAAGCAGCTTTTCAGGTACAACAGTAAAAAGGCCAAACAATGTTAATGGCTTATTGAGGAAATGCACACAAGCACAAGGATTACCCCAGGAACTGTGTACAATAGAAACCTCTCAGAGATAGCACTATACAATGGGAACTGTTTGACCCATGTCACAGCAAAAGAGCTTTCCAGCAAGTGGGAAGATATAAAAGGAGGACAATGACATCATGAGGGTGTCAGACTCTGGAGATGTCCAGGTACTGTGAGCTGTGTGGTTGTTCATGTGGGCTCCCCAACCCAACAGGGATGCATTTGTAGTAATGGTTCTGTCTGGAGAGGAAGGGAGAAAAAAAGGAACCCATGCATACCCGACAAGGATTTGGATTTGTCCACCATAGCAGGGAAGACACTGGCCAGAACGGTCATCATGAGGGTTACTGACTGACATTTTGGGGAGTACACAGACTGCCGCATTTGAAGGCAACGAAAGTGGAGTGCTGTAGTTGCATGAGACCATATAATATAATGGAGATATCTCATCTCCTAGAACTGGAAGGGACCTTGAAAGGTCATTGAGTCCAGCCCCCTGCCTTCACTAGCAGGACCAAGTACTGATTTTGCCCCAGATCCCCAAGTGGCCCCCTCAAGGATTGAACTCACAACCCTGGGTTTAGCAGGCCAATGCTCAAACCACTGAGCTATCCCCGCCCCCCCCAGGAGAGAGACACATGGCTTGACCAGTACTCGAGGCTTGTTTGTGACGCAGACTAGGATATCATTCATGGTTTGGAATCTGTCCTGCAGGTTCTTTCTTTCTGTAATACAATTCAAGGTTGCCTGGATGAAATCCAGAGATCGTGTGGGGGTGAGAACAGCTTTTTCAGTGTTTACACTGACTCCCAGTGAGGAGAGCAGGTCTGTAGCATCATGGAAGTTGACACACAAAAGTTTCCCTGCAGGACTTGATAACAATGAGCCAGTCATCAAGGTAGCGGAAGACAATGAGACCAATGTCTGACATGGGCTGCTAGACTCTGGGGGCAGTCGCTATTCCAAAGGGGAGTACTCGGTACTGAAAATGGGTAGAGTCCACCAGGAATCTGAAGAAGCATTTGTGAGTGGAATGAATGTCTACATGGAAGGAAGTGTCTTTCATATCAAGTGCCATAAACCACATGCCATTTTCTAAAGATGGAATTATATCTGCCAACATGACCATGCAAAATCCTAGTTTTCAAATGAAGTGGTTGAGACGGGGAAGGTACAGGAGTGGTCTCCAACCAAGCTTCTTTTTGAGTACCAGGAAGTCAAGTGAAACCCTCTCCCTTGGTATTGAGGAGGGACAAGTTCTATTGCTCCTTGCTGCAGCAAGGAGTTCACCTCATTTGAGAATACTCTCAGAGTGGCTTCTAAAGGGGGCGGGCAAGGGTTTTGAAGGTAGTAGGGATGCATACTATCATAGCCAGAGTGGATGACATTCAGCACCCGCTTGTCTGTTATATTGCAGCAGTCCAAGTGCTGAAGTAGCGTAGAAAGGCCCCCAAATGGTGTATGGGGTCAGGAGGTGTCGGGCTTAGCGTTTCATGGCTCTCAAGCACTGGTCAAAAATAACATTGAGCCAGGAGCGGATATCGAGATGCCGAGCCTGTTGAAGAGGATATATGGAAGCAGGGCTTTTGAACCCTCTGTCTCTTACATGGCTCATAGGGCCTCTGTTGGAAAAAAAACAGCTGAGCCATGTGCCTAGGTGTGACCAATGTGCGGTGAAACTTCCTCTTAGAAGCAAGTGTGTATATTCCCAGGAAACGAAGGGTAGCCCTCGAGTCCTTCAGGGTATGGAGGGACTCGTCTGTTTTCTGGTTGAAGAGGTGTGATTCATTGAAGTCCTCAATGTTAATTTTGACTTCTGCATGGCCCTTTCAGAATGGGATGGACCACCACAGAATTGGGAGTGGGGTGAGAAAATAGATTCTGTTCCTTTGGCTGCTATGTAATAACATTTTTCTGCCCTTTTCAGGTTAGGAGCGCAGGTGGCAGAGGAGCACCAAACTGTTCTAAATGGCTCCAGTATGGCTTCATTAGTGGGGGAACCTAATATGTTGGGGTCTGGATGCACGGAGGATGTTTAAGAGTTTGTGCTGAGAGTCCTGGATCTCCTGGAGAGGAATCAAA
Organism: Trachemys scripta elegans; assembly: GCF_013100865.1. Taxonomy (NCBI): domain Eukaryota; kingdom Metazoa; phylum Chordata; order Testudines; family Emydidae; genus Trachemys; species Trachemys scripta. The sequence continues at coordinate 20,947,364 of NC_048300.1, forward strand.
TTCTCCAGCAACTCTGTGGAGATGATCTTGGAACTTCCTGAAGTCATTGTGGGAGAGAGGTGGAAGGAAAAGTAGGAGTCACTGCTTTGTCCAGGGATGAAGATGGCAGCCTTACTGGTTCCAGTGGAACCACCTGATCTATAGCATAATGTCCCTCTCCTCATATGCCAGATCTGGGGGAAGATCGGAGTGTCCCCTTAGAGGGGAGGCAAAGGGTGACTCCCTGGCACATTGGATAGACTCTGCATGGGACTACTGGTTCCAAGGTCCCCCAGTAGGAAGGGTCAGTAGGTGGTCATGAGGGCCCCCATGGCATGGGGTACCAGCGGCTCCAAGTTACATGGGGGAGAGGTTGGTCCCAAACTAGTGCAGGTCTCTTGGGTGGTGGTGAACACATGGGTAGGGGAAGAAAAGTTCATGGGATGATTCAGAATCCCCTGAAGAAGAGAAGTCTGATTCCGGTTCCAGTGGCGGTACTGTCTGTGCCGTTGGAGGGGAGATGTGTTCTGTTTATGGGATGGGTGATAAACTTCTTCCCATGGTCAATTCCCTCAGAGGTGGATCTGACTGGAGCCTCATGGCCTACTCCATGAGGTATTTGTGGAGATGAAGCTCCTGTCTCTCGGGTATGGCTGGGATACAATTGGCAGATACTGAGCCCACATCATGATGTGGGCTTTCTCAAGGCAGTATAGACTGAGGTGTTCATCACTGACCGAGAAGGATCACGGGAAGGCAGCATGGCGTTTGATGCCTGGAGTCCTGGGCATAGTCCTGTACCTAAACAGGGTGGTTTTCCCCAAGAAACTGATCTATAAAACACTAAACTGTTAAAGCTGTTTACAAACTAGGTAATTCTTATTTTGTAGGATGTAGCCAAAGCTGCAGACACTGAAGAGTCCAACCTGGACCATGCAGCGGTGAGAAGAAATTGGAGAGGTGATCAATCTGCCCTGCTCTCTATCTATTTTCAAATTCTCCAGCTCCAGATGCATAGTGCACATGCATAACCCACAGTGGAATACAATAGGGATCATCACTCAAAGAAGAAGTAGAAATTTAGACTCTTTAGTCAAACTTCAATGACTAATGAACATTATGGAGATAGGCTTTGGTCAAGATTTCAATACCACCCCTATAATGAAAGGCACTAACAATATGCATCTAGGTCATTCAGCAAAAAGATATCAGCATTGTTAATTCTGGACTATTTCTATGGTTAAAATAAGCATAACAATAGGAACTTTTGGGCCTACTTTATAAATCACTAAGCAACAAATAAAGGGCACAAGCCTAGTTAAAAAAAAAAAATAAAAATAAAATTTTTCCAGGTTATTTTAAAATGTTTCATAGAGCTTCAGATTAGACGTTGTTCCTATGAGACCAGTTTTTCTTTCTTCCTAGAGCATCTAGTGGTAGGTGTGGTATAGCAATTGTTTCAACTTTCTGAGAGCCTATAATCAAAGTTTAGGATTTAGTCACTGGATTGCTGGAATGAAATGGTTATGTCAGATCTAAAAAATGCATTCTACATACACGAATTTTGAACATTAAACACTACTCTAATTCTAGCAGCCAGTATTTTCTTTTTAAAGGACAGTATTAGAAATTGAAGCTATAAGATTACCTGCAAAGTCTTTTGAAGTTTATCTATACACATCTCTCCAACTCTTTCTCCCTTTGATTCCATATTGAAATGTGTTTTTACCTTTTCTATATCTTTAAGTCTTTTAGTGCATTCTTCTGAGGAAGGTGAATGAGGTCTTTTAGGTGCAGCATTTTTAGAGTTTATAGTTGAAATTCCATTTAGGAGCTGTTGTCCCTGTGCAGAAGGAGGTGTAATAAGTCGAGGAATCACATTTCGTCCTACTACTGTAGGTATGGTGCATCCAGTTGGAGGTAGCACTGCTTTTGTTGTACCTGCAATTTCTGTCTCTGCACAAAGAAAACAGCCTTTAAAATGTAGTTACATAAAGTTAAAGGTTACATTTTCCTCACTATGTTTAGATACATACTTGAACCAATAACTGGAATGGACAGTCCTTTAACAGGCACTGATGGCATAGTGACATTCAATGGCTTCTCTCTACTGGTAGCAGCACTGGTTCTCTGAAGTAGAGTGTTCCTGTTAAATAAGCATTGTATATGCTCTTACACATATTTTAGGTTACAAAGCTCGTCTATCAATTGGTAACAAGTGTACAATCTCCTTGAATTATCCAAGTTTACAAACTACTAACCTTTCTGTTTCTATCAGAGAGTTGTCCAATTTAGAGATCCTGTTTAACAAAGAAGGGGAGCTATATCGTGTTCCTGGGTCTGTGGTCGTGGAACCATCCAAAGAGCTTACATCCACTGAAGCCCTTTTGGATGGAAGTCCACTAATGTTTCGACCAATGTCTGGTATGCTTTGCTGAAAACAAAGGTTACAAGATATAATTTTATATATATATATATATATCACACACACGCAAATATTATGTGAAGGATCAAAACTTCATCATACCTTCTTTCTTTTCTGTAAGATTTCAGCAGGCAAATAATAATGCAGTTGCTTTTTCTTCACATGAGTTGCTTCAATCTTCATGCCTTCTTTTAGCATATTGATGTTATTTGCCTGCCTATGAACTGTAATATGCAATTACCCAATTTAAAGCCACAATACATGTAGATTCCAATTCCCTCAACTTAGATTATATTTTTGTAAAATTATGCTTCTGAATGAAGAAGCCAACAGCAGGCCTTCATTAAGTGTTTTTACACTGAACATATCATATTGGAATATTGTCAATATGTTGAAGCTCATTTAAACTAAAGCTACAATAACAGAAGGTTACCAGGAGAGTTTCCAAATTCATGCCAGTTGATAAAAATAGGGGGACTGTATGCTGGGAAGCTCATTTTACTTTACATTTCATAATCAACCTGGTCCATTTGATATTTGTAGTTCGTCACCATCCTGTAGTAATTTTAACTTTGTTTAAAAGATACCTCTTTAAAACAACTAATTACAGGTGTCTGTGCTGCTTAAAAAGGTTGCAAACAATGGTGGAAAGTAGGAGGAATGTATTTTTTTTTAAATTAAAAAATTTAATTCCCTCTGATTCACTGGACTAAAAGTTCAGTTAACTTTAGCCTCTGCAAACAGTGTTGGGTAATTGATGGATTCAAATATGCATAATTTGCAGATCAAATAACTCAGCTGTTTAAATATTTAAATCTAAAAATGCAGACAAAAAAAGCTCGAGGCAGTTTATTTTGTTTTACTAGCATGACTGCCCACAAATTGAGCAGACAGGCAAAGCAGAGGTAGACACAAAATAGAACTGATAATGTAAGTTAAAATTAGGCACATTTTTTGATGGTATCCCTTTAGGGCAGCATCTTCAGTTTCCATCCCCTATAAACCAAGCACAGTGATACCATCCTTACTCTTACTGATTCAAAGTTTAATACTGGCCATCACTTTTGTGGATGTTCAGTCTTAAGGGTTTACTTATTGGACTTTATATTCTGCATTTGTTTAACTGATGCGTAGCAATCTAAGTTTAAGTTAATTGTTCAGTAGGCTGCCAAGAGCATGTGGGATACTAGAATTAATTAAAAGATCCTGGGCTTCAATTGATCTTTCACCCTGCTCCACTCAAAACCCCCCCATTTAAATCTAAATCAGTGGGTTTATGTACCAATTTAACTATGTACTATTAGTATAAAAGTGTTAATATTGGTAAGTTTACACATAGCTTATTTACCAACGTAAGCCCCTTTTCCTGGGTATAACTTCATACACACTAGTGGGCTGCACCAATTTAGCTATATTGATTTCAAATCAATAGAAAAAGTCTAAGGGCTTACCTAAACACAGGATTTCTGTGTCTCCCCTCCCCCTGCCAATCTGATTAGGAAAGCCTGTGCCTCAAGGCAGAGCTTGGGTAAGCAAGGAATAAGCTGTGTCATATAAAGCAAATTTCTACTGTGGATGCAGTTATACCAGTTTAAGTGTTGAACTACTAATTATACTGATTATAGTTAAAATGGTACAATTTGTTTAGAAAGGCCCAACATTTGCCTAAATGACTTCAAACAGGTGTCCGGTAACAGAGTTGCACACAAAAATATCCATAACTGCATCCATAAATGCATTAATATGGGCCAATCGTTATAACTTAAATGCAAGAAAAAAAATACATCAGTACAGTATTAAAGTTTTAAAGGTTAAATAAGACAGTTGACATTCAAATATATACATGAGCAAAGTTTTTGCAGTGTAAGTATCAGGTAGTCCACTCCTAAGTCTAACAAACTAGCATACTGGGCTTCCACACTAAGATTTTCAAATGCTTACACATTTGTATGCCAGATTTCTTCAAGCTTCTCAACTGCTTTAGCTCTCAATGACTCTTGCCCTGAGGAGCTTTTAGAAGTTACCATATTATCCAAGCACCACTGCCACCTCATTTACAACTGAAGTCTAACAAGCACTTTTTCATTACTCATCAGATGCCCATGTGGAATTTAACTTAACTTTTCTGATAGAATCATAGAACTGTAAGGGACCTCGAGAGGTCATCTAGTCCAGTCCCATGCACTCAAGGCAATAAGTTCACCATAGCTCCAACAACATACTGAGAAACTGTAAGCCAAAAGAGCAACAAGCCAGATTGCTGTCAAATGATCAAACTAAACAAAACAAAAACAAAAAAATCTTATTTTTCAGTTATAGTAGCCTTGGGGATTACTTGCAACAATACTAAGTAAAATATTATGGAATTAAATTAACATTGTCCATTCAGATCTACACTTCAGTGGCTCTAACACATCACAAATGAAAGGGAAGGGAAGAGTCGATAACCTGAGTTAATAAGCTAATAAAGGTTGTGTGTTTGTAACATTAGAATGACTCCATACTCAAGTCCTGAGAAGAGTATTCATGCCTTTACCAATGTAGAAGTGTCCATGACAATATGTTTTCTGATGTTCAATCTAGTTTTAAGACTCAGATGGGAGTTAGTTCAGAACTATCAATAGTATAAAAATTTTGGGTTCTAAGTTCTTGGTTGCTACTCTTGACAAGGGATATAAACTGTTCAGGAAGGACAGGCAGGGCAGAAAAGGTGGGGGAGTTGCATTGTATGTAAGAGAGGAGTATGACTGCTCAGAGCTCCGGTATGAAACTGCAGAAAAACCTGAGAGTCTCTGGATTAAGTTTAGAAGTGTGAGCAACAAGGGTGATGTCATGGTGGGAGTCTGCTATAAACCATCAGACCAGGGGGATGAGGTGGACGAAGCTTTCTTCCAGCAACTAGCAGAAGTTACTAGATTGCAGGCCCTGGTTCTCATGGGAGACTATAATCACCCTGATATCTGCTTGAAGAGCAATACAGTGGTGCACAGACAATCCAGGAAGTTTTTGGAAAGTGTAGGGGACAATTTCCTGGTGCAAGTGCTGGAGGAACCAACTAGGGGCAGAGCTCTTCTAGACCTGCTGCTCACAAACTGGGAAGAATTAGTAGGGGAAGCAAAAGTGATTTCATAGAATTTCAGGGTTGGAAGGGACCTCAGGAGATCATCTAATCCAACCCCCTGCACAAGGCAGGACCAATCCCCAATTAAATCATCCAACAGATTTTTGCCCCATATTCCTAAATGGCCCCCTCAAGGATTGAACTCACAACCCTGGTTTTAGTAGGCCAATGCCCAAACCACTGAGCTATCCCCTGTGGAAAAGTTGGAAAGAGTCCAGCGGAAGGCAACAAAAATGATTAGGGGGCTGGAACACATGACTTACGAGGAGAGGCTGAGGGAACTGGGATTGTTTAGTCTGCAGAAGAGAAGAATGAGGTGGGATTTGATAGCTGCTTTCAACTACCTGAAAGGGTGTTCCAAAGAGGATGGATCTAGACTGTTCTCAGTGGTACCTGATGCAGAACAAGGAGTAATGGTCTCAAGTTGCAGTGGGGGAGGTTTAGGTTGGATATTAGGAAAAACTTTGTCACTAGGAGGGTGGTGAAGCACTGGAATGGATTACCTAGGGAGGTGGTGGACTCTCCTTCCTTAGAGGTTTTTAAGGTCAAGCTTGACAAAGCCCTGGCTGGGATGACTTAGTTGGGAATTGGCCCTGCTTTGAGCAGGGGGTTGGACCAGATGACCTCCTGAGTTCCCTTCCAACCCTGATATTCTATGATTCTATGCCAGAGAAGAGGTTCACACATCTACTGTGCTACTTGAGTTTTAGCTCTTCCCTCATTACCACTGTGCTACATGGACAGAATGTGTATTTTAATTGTTTTACAGGTAGCTCTGATGTTACTGATTTTTCTGCCACTAAAAAAAAAAAAAAAATATGATCAGGGCCGGCTCCAGGCACCAGCTTACCAAGCAGGTGCTTGGGGCGGCCCCTCCGGAGAGGGGCGGCACGTGCGGCAATTCGGCGGACGGTCCCTCACTCCTGCTCGGAGCGAAGGACCTTCCGCCGAATTGCCGCCGCAGATCGCGATCGCGGCTTTTTTGTTGTTGTTTGTTTGTTTGGCTGCCTGGGGCGGCCAAAACCCTGGAGCCGGCCCTGAATATAAATAGTGTCATGTTTAGAAGTCTAGCAGAACTTTTTAGAGTAAGAGACTATTGTATAGAGTGCTTCAATTCAGTCTTCACCATGTTCCTAATATGGTTTGTGTATGTGACAAGTGATGCTCCTTCTCACTCATTGTATGGCTATAGCAGGTACACGTCCAAGATATCTGTTTTGTGGTCAAAATAGGAAGTTTACTATTTTAAAATTAAACCTCCACATGCTCTGTGCCTAGAGCTTCACCATAACTACCCTGGAGGAGGCAGAGTTTGGAAAGAGAGTTTATTGATTATATTAGCTATTTAGACAATCTTGTAAGAGTCAAATTAAAAACCATACCAAGACTAAAGTGAAATATAAGCTTACCTGTATCTGTGAATGATTGTATATCATATGTTAAGTCAATGTTAACACTTTCTGCATTTTCCATTTTCCTAAAAATTATTCCAAGGAACCACATTGATACATAGTTGCTCCTTAAAAAAAAATATATATATATATCACAGATGTGTCTTATTTGTGTGTCAATGTCAGTTCTATTTGGATGTTTCCAATTGACCTTCAGGAAGTGGATTAAATAAAGTAATCTACATCATTTAGCTGTTCATTAATATTAGCGTTTCAGATTTAAGCTGTACTTTAGTATTTATGTGTTTTGGTATACTAGTCAGAGGCACAATATTTCACTCATTCTTAAATGAGATGACATGTTTAGATTGCCTTTTCTTGAAGATATACAGCTGTGGAGCAATGTTTGACTAGCTTGAAATAACTCAACATCAGGGCTGGCTCTAGGAACCAGCAAACCAAGCACGTGCTTGGGGTGGAACAATTTCAGGGCCGGCATTCCGGCCACTTTTTTTTTTGGGGGGGGGGGGGGGGGGGCGCCCCGGGGGTTGGGCAGGGGGGGGGTTTGGGGGGGGGGGGGCAGCGCTTGAGGGGCCAAAAAATCTAGAGCCGGCCCTGCTCAACATGCATTCTTGCAAGATATCTAGAATAACTGAAGACTAGTAGATTTCAATTTAATTTTAACAATGACCAAACTACCACATTCTTAAACTTAAAAAAAAAAAATTAAAAACTTAACTTACTCTTTGCAGTGTTCCTTGTTGACAGGGAAAGACTGAGGATTAATGTGTGCAAGGTTTATAAATTCATTCCTTTCCAAGTTCCCAACAAGTACCCGAATTTTAGATTCAACTAGACCAACCCTAATAAAAACATCAAGTGTTAGGTTAGTTTGGTTTTACTGAATCAGGCACTATACAATAGTTTGAGCTACTAGTTAGACACCAGTCCAATCAGCCCAATATGACAGGTAGCTCAGTGGGATTTACAGGGCCGTCCAGAGGATTCAGGGGGCCTGGGGCAAAGCAATTTCGATAGCCCCTTCCATACAAAAAAGTTGCAATACTATAGAATACTATATTCTCATGGGGGCCCCTGCGGGGCCCGGGGCAAATTGCCCCACTTGCCCCTCCCCCGGGTGGCCCTGGGGATTTAAATACAACCACCCAAGGCTGGATCTCAAAATTTATGTTCACTTTAATTAGGACTAGAGGAAGTTCCCTTTAGACAATAAGACTGAAAAACTAGTGACAAGTTCATGATAACCATCATCCTCGAAAGGAGTTAAAATACAGCCCTTACCATTCTAGCCTATGACATCAAGGGGTTGTAGGATCAAGATACTAGGTTGCAAGTTCTAACATTGGTTGGATTGTAGGTAGGCAGGAAAGTCAGTTTGAAGCAAACTATGCTTGGAAAGGTACTTTAGTTTGTAGTTTGAGATGTCATGGGCAGATTGTGTTTTGAAAACTGCATTTCAGAGCTTTTTAGCTGGAAGAGCAGAGTTCTTGTCAGAGCTAAGTAGAGAAAGACAGTTCTGTTTCTGAAGTATTGAGACATTTTGAAATTTGATCTTGTTCTGATTTGGAAGGCAAGCCAAAAATGCAGAATTCCCCGTAAAAGGGAAAGGAGTGGTATACTTAAGTTCTGTCGGAGCTTCTTCTGGGTCCCATCAGAATCTTGCCTAAATCTAACCAAAATGTTTAGATTTTGCCAACAAAACAGTTTGTTGGCATTTTCCCAATTAGCTCTAGCTGTCCATCCTTGTGAAAGTGTAGGGAGAATGCCTTCCTCTCCAAACCAAGAGGAAAGTCTGTAAGGAGGATAAGGGCAGAATAATCCAAATTATTCTGGAACACACTTAACATTATGTTGAAGACCTGAACAGTAGTGTGTTTTCCTCCGTTACTTAAGGGAATGCTAACCTGAAGCCAGTTTAAAAAAAATTGAAATTTCTAGTCAATTCCATAAATTTCAAAGAATTCAGGTACTGTATTGACCCCTGAATCCACCTGAAAATTGTTTGACTAGGAAAATATAATTTAAAAACTCTTATGGCAGTGTGGAAGACAAAAGGAAGAAAGACTTGACATCTCTTTCTGTACACAATGACAAACTATTTCCCCCCTTTTCTTTAGTACTTTAGCATATCTATTGCATAAACCAGTAAGTTTAAAAAGTCAAACAATTAAATTCATGGTATCATGTAAAGAAATGTTAAGGACAGGAAAAAGACCAAACTTGTCCTTATGTTGCTTTATTACATAAAGAGTGATTTAAAAATATATTTCCTTGTTCCTTAGAATGTTATTGTACATAAATTGTTTCATCATACATTAGAACTGTAACATAATTAGTTATCAATCATGCTACAATTAAAAAGATACATGGATCATGTCAAAAGAAACTCCCTAAGTGTATGGTAACAGTTGTTAGCCAATACATACATGTTAGCCATAGTACACACTACATTAATTGGTATTACGTGCACAGCGTTAATATGTGTAGGTATTGGAAAGTTGTGTTACTTGGATGTATTATACTCTTCCCACAATTCTGTTCACCCATGTCAAGTATCCTGCAAGACTGCAAAGCTGAAGTCAGCTTTGGCATTAGAAAATAAGAAGCCTGTCAAAGCCAAATTACGCAAATGGTGTGTCCTACAGGTAAATCCCAACCTGTTCTAAGTCCAACTGGTTTGGAATGTGGTTTCCAAAACAGAGGTAATGAAAGGTACAGAACAACATGTTAAGGAACTGGTGGGCTGGATTGTAGGTGATGTATAAAGTGCTTTTAAAACTTGTAAACAGTCATGATATAAATGGAGGTAATTTTGGAGGTGCCTCTTCAATGCACACTTACTGTGTAAGGTGAACATGCTGGAAGGTAAGAATTGCTTCCTGAAAGGTGGGTATGTATGTCTCCTTTTTGTATTGCATTGTGTGTCTATAGGCCATAAATTTTGGTTACATTTGATTTGGGCTTGAACATTTTTCATAATGAACCAAAAGTATAGTGAAACAATCAGTTATACTGTTAATCAACATAGCATAAGTTATATCCTCAGAACAGCCATGTTTTACAGATGGATTTTGCTCTTGAGTAGCCACCTGTGACAACTATTAGTTCAGTTAAAACAATATTTTATTGAAACTGTGACAAGCATATGTTAACTGCATTTATATAGCACGTTGTAAGTTACTCCTGCCTGTATTAATACACACACAAAATGTGCAACAGTTAGGGTTGCTACACTCGTACTTGACTCAAAACCACAAAAACAGAAATGGATATGCCAACTCAACAGTACATGTCCTCTTTTATACCCAGATACCTTATCATTACCACAATTATTTACACTACAAACTTAACTCTGTCCCCTACATATGCCAGCCTTTCATCACCTCTGAGTTATCCCCTTCCAGTGCATCACAACTAACACCAGTAGGACAGGGTCATTTGGTAGAGGAGTGTGTGAAGGGAAGCAGCATCTGAGTGAATGAACGAATGGTGGTACATACTGTACTGTTTTGCCGCGTGTGCGTGCGAACATACATACATTTTATAAAGAGAAAGCTGCCAGTGGATGGTCAGACTGCCAAGGAAAACGAGAGCCAAATTTCAAATCTTTCCTATTAAAATGAGAAAAAGCTAAGGCTGCACAGAAAAATCAAAGGGCCTAAAAAAATCAGTTTTGCATCAAAAAGCCACTTATTTTTAGAGCAGTAAGATTTATGCTCCTTTTTGAAACAGAACTCTAAGTATGGAGTTTCTAGCAGGGTGCCCCCATTAACTCTAACATGCAGCCTTAACACAGTTAAGCACTTCATTTTAGAAACAAAACTAATGCTTAACATAGGCTATTATGAAATAATACATAGTTTTGGCTTAAAAATTATTGGTATTAAATATGGCATTGTTTGAAATGAGCACATTTGGATTGTTAGTTACAGAACAAATAGGAGGATATTTTGAAATATGTAACTATTACCTGGTGTTGCTACAGAAGGTAAATAAACTATTATAACCACTGTGATGGGGCAAGGCCAGATGGCTACAGTAAAGTAGTGAGGAACAGGTATGTTAGCTCCAGGCTAAACAAATCCCTGGTACCATGGTAACCAAATGGCAGTTGCTCCAGGGTAATCAAGACACCTGGAGCCAATTAAGATCCTTCTAGAAGGCAGGAGAGACAGCTAGATTGATTGGGACACCTGAAGCCAATCAAGGACTGGCTGGACCTAGTTAAAAGCCTCTCAGTCAGTATAGTGTGGGTGTCAGGAGCTATAGGAGGAACGCAGTAGTACGAATCCATATCAGGTGCAAGGAAGGAGGCCCTGAGGTAATTGTGAAGAAGATATTGAGTGGGGGCTGCTGTGGGGAAGTAGCCCAGGGAATTGTACATGCCCTATTTCCAAAACGTCAGCTTTCATAGCTGCTAAGTTTAGGATCCCTGGGCTGGGGACCCGGAGTAGAGGGCGGGCCCGGGCTCCCCCCTCCCCTCCCTGATTAATCACTGATACTGGGAGACAACAGACTGTGTGAGCGAGGGTTGTTTCTCCTCACCTCCCTTGCTGGCTTATGATGAAAATGGCTCAATAGACTGTGAGCTCTTCTCTCTAGATGCAAGGGTATGTGGAGGGTCACAGTGAGTCTCTGAGGCTAGCAAAAATCTGTCAGGAAACGCAGGATCCACGGAGTCAAGGACAGAACTTTGTCACAACTGGTGTCAGAGGTGGGATCATCATTCACAGCGTGGCAGAAGAAAGAGGTTAAAAAAAGTGCACTGGGGTTTTGGATTTATTTTTGGTTTTGGTTTTTTTTTTGGTTTGCTTTGTATCACAATGGAGGAGGCGGTAAGAGCTCTGGTACAAGCCACTGCAGCCCAGCAGGAGGCCACCCGGGTTCAGGCAAAGGCGCAAGAGTCTATGCGGCTACAGCAAGAAACCAATCAATTATTAATGGGCCAGGCAACCCAAGATCACGCCCTCTTACGAGAGGTAGTGGACCAGCTAAAGATCCTCACCACCCAGGCCCGGGGGTCAGATGGGACGCGAACCCTGAGGGCCACTGGTTGTCTGCCAAAGATGACATCAGAAGATGACGTAGAGGCATATCTCCTCTCAATCGAAAGGACTGCTCAGCGTGAGATGTGGCTCCAGGAGCAGTGAGCCAGCATTCTCACCCCTTTTTTGTGCGGAGAGGCCCAGAAGGCCTACTTTGACTTGCCTGCCACAGACGCCACTGACTATACCCAACTGAAGGCAGAGATCCTAGCACAATCAGGGGTGACAGCAGCGGTTCATGGAGTGGAAGTACCAGGAGAACAAACCCCTGAGGTCCCAGCTATTCGACCTTATACACCTTGCACGGAAGTGGTTACAGCCCGAGGTGTGCAGTCCAGAGAAGATTTTGGAAACCCTGGTCATGGACCATTACATGCGAGGACTGCCACCAGATCTCCGCAAATGGGTAGGCCAGAACGATCCATCCATGATGAGATGATCACGCTGGTAGAAAGACGCATGACAGCCAGGGAATTGACCCGACTACCCAAGGAAGGCCCCTTTTGAAGCAAGCACCCGACCCCAACCCTGGAAGGTGGGACAGCCAAACCTCTGGGGAGTCCTAGGTGGAGAAAGGGGGGGCTGAAAACCAGAGGGGACCTCAGGAGGAAGGGATTGCCCTGAGTGGGGGGAACCCTGGGACTAAACCCCCTAACCTCCATGATAGGGGAGTGATTAGAAACAATTATAGTTGTTATGCATGTGGGGAGTGGGGACACATAGCAGCACAGAGTCCCAGCACTGAGGAGCCTATGCAATGCAACTTGGGGGATTGGGAGATCCTGTGCTCCCTTATCCACCTTGCAGGCATCGCATTAGCCCCGCATAACTACACCGGGCCGGTGAAGATAAATGGAGCAGAGACTACAGCGCTTGTGGACTCGGGGAGTGCTATCACCCTTATATCAGGTAAGCTGGTAAAGTAGCCAGCTGCTACAAGCCAAACATGTAGCAGTGACGTGCGTGCATGGGGCCGTGAGCCATTACCCCACCATCCCAGTGGAGATAGAGGTTCAGGGGAACCCCATTGAGGTGACAGTGGGCATGGTTCCTAAACTCCCATATCCTGTAGTCATTGGGAGGGACTATCCAGGGTTTGATAATTTACTCCCCCCGGAGAGACTGGAGGGAAGTGGGGACCCTGATGGCAGCGACTCATCATTGGGGAATGTCAACCCCCAATGTTCACTGAGATTTCTCAGGATCTATTCCCAGCCCCCCAAAAGGCCCAGAAGACAAAAAAAAGAGGAAGGCTGTGAAGGCCTTGGGAACCCGGATCCTGACCCAGGGCCAGAAGATCGCCCTAATAGGCAGAGGGACACGAGCAGCCATCAGAGAAACTACCACCATGGAAGGTGAGCCAGAGGCTGGCCCCAGCCATGACAGCGGTGAGCCGTTGGAAGAAGCCAAAGCCAGCCCCTGGGAGCTTAGACAGGTTAGTCCCGGGCGAGAGACTTTTGGGCGGGACCTGGCAGAGGACCCTAGATATAACATCAGGAAAGAGGTGGCTGAGATAGATGGGATACCAGTGGAGGGGAAGGTCCGGGGTCAAGGACCTTACTTTATAGTGAAGAAAGATCTCCTGTACCGCGTGGTGCAAATGCAGGAGTAGGAAATGCATCAACTTCTGGTGCCATGAAAACATCAAAAAGCCATATTGAGCCTCGCTCACAGTCACCTGTTTGGAGGACACCTAGGGGTAGAGAAAACCAGGCACGGAGCCTGCGGAGGTTCTTCTGGCCAGGAGTACATGAAGATGTCCGGCGATACTGCACCTCTTGTCCAGAGTGTCAGCTACATAGCCCTCACCCGCACTTGCGGGCCCCTTTGATACCTCTTCCAATAATAGAGGTACCATTTGAACGCATAGCCATGGATCTGATTGGGCCCCTAGAGAAGACAGCTAGGGGCCACCAACATATGCTTGTTGTACTAGACTATGCAACCCAATACCCGGAAGCCGTCCCCCTATGCAACACTGCTTCCTCGACAATAGCTAAGGAGCTAGTACAGATCTTTTCCCGGGCTGGGCTACCCAAGGAGATACTAACTGATCAAGGGACACCTTGATCCAAGTTGATGAAAGATCTCTGTTCATTGCTCCATGTACAAGCCCTACGGACCTCTGTATACCACCCTCAAACAGATGGCCTTGTGGAAAGGTTCAATAGGACCCTCAAGGCCATGATCAGGAAAGTGGTGAGCCAGGATGGGAAAGATTGGGATACCCTATTGCCTTACCACATGTTCGCCATCTGGGAAGTCCCACAAGCCTCCACAGGTTTCTCTCAGTTCGAACTACTATATGGGCGCCACCCCCAGGGCATATTGGATATAGCCAGAGAAGCCTGGGAAGAGGAGCCAAATCCCGGAAGGAACATAGTCGAGCATATACTGCAGAGGAGGGATCGGATAGCCGGAGTTACACCCATTGTACGGGAACACTTAGGCCTGGTCTACACTATGGGTTTAGGTCGACTTTAGCAGTGTTAAATCGAATTAAGCCTGGACACGTCCACACGACGAAGCCCTTTCTTTCGACTTAAAGGGTCCTTTAAACCGGTTTCTTTACCACCTCCGACGAGGGGATTAGCGATAAAACTGGCCTTTGCGGGTCGGAATTGGGGTAGTGTGGACGGAATTCGACGTTATTGGCCTCCGGGAGCTATCCCACAGTGCTTCATTGTGACTGCTCTGGACAGCACTCTCAACTCAGATGCACTGACCAGGTAGACAGGAAAAGACCCGTGAATGTTTGAATTTCATTTCGTGTTTGCTCAGCGTGGAGAGCACAGGTGACCACGCAGAGCTCATCAGCACAGGTAACCGTGATGGAGTCCCAGGATCACAAAAGAGCTCCAGCATGGACCGAACGGGAGGTACGGGATCTGCTCGCCATATGGGGAGACGAATCAGTGCTAGCTGAACTCCGTAGCAGTAAAAGAAATGGCAAAGTATTAGAAAAGGTCTCCAAGGCCATGAAGGACCGAGGCCATAACAGGGACACACAGCAGTGCCGCGTGAAAATTAAGGAGCTACGGCAAGCTTACCACAAAGCCAGAGAAGCAAATGGAAGGTCCGGGGCAGAGCCGCAAACTCGCCGCTTCTACGCGGAGCTGCATGCCATTCTAGGGGGTGCAGCCACCACTACCCCAACCGTGTGCTATGACTCTCTCACTGGAGAAACACACAGGGAAGACGGTTCGGGGAACGAGGAAGATGAGGATGGAGGTACTGTAGGTAGCTCACAGCAGCAAGGAAGCGGAAAAACCGTTTTCCCCCAACAGCCAGGATCTGTTTGTTACCCTGGACCTGGAACCAGTAACCCCCGAACTCACCCAAGACCCTGAGGGCACACAGGAGACCTCTGGTGAGTGTACCTTTGTAAATATTTGTAAACATTACACATGGTTTAAAAGCAAGCGTGTTTAATGATTAATTTGCCCTGGCAATCGCGGCCAGTACATCTACTGGAAAAGTCTGTTAACGTGTATGGGGATGGAGCGGAAATCCTCCAGGGACATCTCCAGAAAGCTCTCCTTTATGTACTCCCAAAGCCTTTGCAAAAGGTTTCTGGGGAGGGCTGCCTTATCCCGTCTGCCATGGTAGGACACTTTACCACGCCAGGCCAGTAGCACGTAGTCTGGAATCATTGCATAACAAAGCATGGCAGCATATGGTCCCGGTGTTAGCTGGCATGCAGACAACATCCATTCCTTATCTCTCTTTGTTATCCTCAGGAGAGTGATATCATTCATGGTCACCTGGTTGAAATGGGGTGATTTTATTAAGGGGACATTCAGAGGCGCCCGTTCCTGCTCTTCTGAACAGAAATGTTTCCCGCGGTGGAGGGGAGGGGTGAAGTGATCATCCCAGAGAATTGTGTGTGTGTGTGGGGGGGGGGGGGGTGGTTTACTTGGGTTCGTGCCGCATGTTAACCGGGAAACCGCAGCCCCTCCTTTTACATTGAAAACCCATTTTAAATGGACAACCCAATTCATCCTGGATATGGGAAATGCGCTGCTGTTTGAAACCTTTCCCGCATGTTAAGAAGGTTCAAAAAGCCAAAACACTGTGGCCTGCCTACCATGGCTGCCTGCAAGCCGAAATATGCGACCTTGTAATGAAAAAGTGTACCCATTGTTCTCTAAAATGTCTTTTTTTAACCACCTCTCCCTTCTCCTCCACCAGCTGCAAATGTTTCTCCTTCGCAGAGGCTAGTGAACATTAGAAAGAGAAAACGGAGGACGAGGGACGATATGTTCACGGAGCTGCAGATGTCCTCCCACGCTGATAGAGCACAGCAGAATGCGTGGAGGCAGTCAATGTCGGACATGAGAAAAGCACAATATGAACGAGAGGAGAAGTGGCGGGCTGAATGGCGGGATGAAAAGAGCAAGTGGCGGGCTGAAGACGATAGGTGGCGTCAGCTTGCAGACAGACGGCAAGAGTCAATGCTCCGTCTGCTGGAGCATCAAACTGATATGCTCGAGCGTATGGTTGAGCTGCAGGAAAGGCAGCAGGAGCAGAGACCGCCACTACAGCCCCTGTTTAACCAACAGCCCTCCTCCCCAAGTTCCATAGCCTCCTCACCAAGACGCCCAAGAACACGGTGGGGGGGCCCCCGTCCACCCAGTCACTCCACCCCAGATGATCGCCCAAGCATCAGAAGGCTGGCCTTCAATAAGAGTTAAAGTTTTAAAATGCAGTGTGTCATTTTTAATCCCTCCTCCCCCACCCATCCCAGGCTACCTTGGCAATTATCCCCCTACTTCTGTGAGGAACTAATAAAGAATGCATGAATGTAAAATAACAATGACTTTATTGCCTCTGCAAGTGGTGCTCAAATTGGGGAGGGGAGGGTGGGGTGGGGTGGTTGGTTTACAGGGAAGTAGAGTGAACCGGGTCGGGGGGGGGGGGGGTTGGAGGGTTCATCAAGGAGAAACAAACAGAAGTTTCACACAGTAGCCTGGCCAGTCACACAAAACTCGTTTTCAAAGCTTCTCTGATGCGCACCGCGCCCTGCTGTGCTCCTCTAACCGCCCTGGTGTCTGGCTGCGCGTAATCAGCGGCCAGGCGAGTTGCCTCAACCTCCCACCCCGCCATAAATGTCTCCCCCTTACTCTCACAGATATTGTGGAGCGCACAGCAAGCAGCAATAACAATGGGGTATTCTTTTCGCTGAGGTCTGAGCGAGTCAGTAAGCTGCGCCAGCGCGCTTTTAAACGTCCAAATGCACATTCCACCACCATTCGGCACTTGCTCAGCCTGTAGTTGAACAGGTCCTGACTCCTGTCCAGGCTGCCTGTGTACGGCTTCATGAGCCATGGCATTAAGGGGTAGGCTGGGTCCCCAAGGATCACGATGGGGATGTTGAAATGCCTAACGGTTACTTTCTGGTCCGGGAAGAAAGTCCCTTCCTCCAGCTTTCGAAACAGAGCAGAGTTCCTGAAGACGCGAGCATCATGTACCTTTCCCGGCTATCCCACGTTGATGTTGGTGAAACGTCCCTTGTGATCCACCAGGGCTTGCAGCAGCATTGAAAAGTACCCCTTGCGGTTTACGTAGTCGGTGGCTTGGTGCTCCGGTGACAAGATAGGGATATGGGTTCCGTCTATGGCCCCGCCACAGTTTGGGAATCCCATTTCAGCAAAACCATCCACTATGATTGACAGCCACTCCAGTACGACGACGACGGATACCAGTCATAATATACCATCGCCTACCAAAGGGCAAGGGGCTGGTGCAATGCAGCCCTACGGCTGCCAGCCCCACGGCTATTAGTCATGCTACACCGTCTACCGCCAAAAGGCAGTTAGCAGCTGCTGCTGTGTAGCAATGCAGTCCCACGTCTGCCGGCACCCAGAGGACATATGGTGACGGTGAGCTCAGCTGAGCTGAGCGGGCTCCATGCTTGCCGTGGTATGTTGTCTGCACAGGTAACCCAGGTAAAAAGGCGCGAATCTATTGTCTGCCGTTGCTGTGACGGGTGTGGGGGGAGGGGCCTGACGACATGTACCCAGAACCGCCCGCGACACTTTTTTGCATCATCCGGGCATTGGGATCTCAACCCAGAATTAAAAAAAAAAAGGCGCGAAAGTAGTATCTGACGGACTAGGGGAAGGAGGGAGGGCGGTCCGAGTGACGACATGGCGTACAGGTACAGGGAATTAAAATCAAGAACGGTGGCTGTGCATCAGGGAGAAACACAAACAACTGTCACACAGAATGGTCCCCCCAAAGATTAAACTGAAAACCCTTGGTTTAGCAGGCCGTTGATTTGACGGAGGGAGGGGGAAGCAAATGAATACAGAGCAAATCTATTTTTTACATCTTAAGACGACGGTGCAGCGTGACTGATAGCCCTCGGCATCTTTCTGGGTGCTTGGCAGCAAATACTGGGTGCTTGGCAGTTAGTGTATTACGATGGCCTTCAGGCCTATTGCACAATCTGCTGCTCAGGGAAGACTCTGCTAATGTGCGATGACCCAACTTGTAATAGGACGGTTAACAGTCGTAATACACCATCTACTGCCAAAGGGCAAGGGGCTGGTGCAATGCAGCCCTACGGCTGCCAGCCCCATGGCTATTAGTCATGCTACACCGTCTACCGCCAAAAGGCAGTTAGCAGCTGCTGCGTAGCAATGCAGTCCCACGTCTGCCGGCACCCAGAGGACATATGGTGACGGTGAGCTCAGCTGAGCTGAGCGGGCTCCATGCTTGCCGTGGTATGTTGTCTGCACAGGTAACCCAGGTAAAAAGGCGCGAATCTATTGTCTGCCATTGCTGTGACGGGGGGGAGGGGCCTGACGACATGTACCCAGAACCTCCCGCGACACTGTTTTGCATCATCCGGGCATTGGGATCTCAACCCAGAATTCCAAGGGGCGGCGGAGACTGCGGGAACTGTGGGATAGCTGTGGGATAGCTACCCATAGTGCAATGCTCCGGAAGTCGACGCTAGCCTCGGTACTGTGGACGCGGTCCGCTGACTAGAGCACTTAGAGCATTTTATGTGGGGACACACACAATCGGCTGTATACAACCGATTTCTATAAAACCGGCTTCTATAAATTCGAACTAATTTCGTAGTGTAGACATACCCTTAGAGAAAGCACAGGAAACCCAACGAACCCATTATAACCACCAAGCAAAGCTTCGACGGTTCCAACCAGGGGATCAAGTGATGGTCCTGGTGCCCACAGCAGAAAGTAAGCTGTTGGCCCAGTGGCAGGGACCCTATGAAGTGATCGAAGCCCTGGGAGAGGTAAACTATAAGGTGCGGCAGCCAGGCCGCAGGAAACTGGAACAAATTTACCACATCAATCTTCTAAAACCTTGGCATGATCGAGAGGCATGCTTAGTCACCCAGGAGATCCTTCCCCAGAAGGATAACTTACATGAGCAAGTGAGGATATCACCCGACTTGACGCCGATCCAAAAAGATCGAGGCAGCCGACATGATTAATCGCAACCGAGATGTGTTCTCTACAAAACCGGGGCTGACGACTGAGACCTATCACCATATCCGCACGATCCCCAGAGCCAAGGTAACACTGAGACCCTACCGAATCCCAGCAGCTAAAAAGAGAAGAAATCAAGGCTGAAGTAAAGAAAATGTTAGAATTAGGGGTTATTGAAGAATCTTAAAGTCAGTGGTGCAGTCCAATTGTTCTAGTGCCTAAACCTGATGGTACCATGAGATTCTGCAATGACTTTTGCCGACTGAATGAAGTATCCCAATTTGATGCATATCCCATACCAGGCATCGACGAACTGGTTGACCGACTGGGTAGTGCCCGATTCTTGACTACACTGGATCTGACAAAAGGGTATTGGCAGATTCCCCTGACCAAAGAAGCTAAAGAAAAGACAGCGTTCTCCACCCTGGATGGGCTATTCCAGTACACTGTCCTCCCTTTTGGGCTACATGGGGCCCCGGCCACATTCCAGCGCCTCATGGATAAGCTGCAGCGCCCCCATACTAGTTATGCAGCCGCATACTTAGATGATGTCGTCATCCATATGTCAGACTGGGGATCCCACTTGGAGAAAGTTGAGGCAGTACTGTGCACCTTAAGGCAGGCTGGCCTCACTGCTAATCCTGCTAAATGTGCCATAGGGCTAGCAGAAGCTAGGTACCTGGGATATAGTGTAGGGAGGGGCATAGTGAAGCCCCAAATGAATAAGCTAGAGGCGACTGAAAACTGGCCCCGGCTGACCCGAAAGAAGCAGGTCTGCGTGTTCCTAGGGGTGGTAGGCTACTACCGATATTTTATTCCCCATTTCACCACTAGGGCAAGTCCCCTAACAGACCTGGTGAAGGCCTGAGGTCCAGACATGGTGAAGTGGACCGATGCAGCAGAGGGGGCATTCATAGACCTTTGGACAGCCCTCTAATGACCCTGTACTCATAGCCCTGGACTTTAACTAGGAATTTATCTTACAAACAGATGCTTCTGAGGTGGGGTTGGGGTCAGTTCTGTTGCAAATGGTAGGAGAAGAGGAACACTTGATCCTCTACCTAAGCAGAAAGCTTCTCCCAAAAGAACAGAAATACGCAGTAGTTGAGAGAGAATGCCTTGCTGTCAAATGGGCCATGGAGACACTGTGCTATTACCTCTTAGGCCGGCGATTTACTCTTGTGACGGACCATGCACCCCTCCAGTCGATGCAGCGGAATAAGGAAAAGAATGCAAGTGGTTCTTATCCCTCCAACCGTTCCAGTTCTGCATACGGCACAGGGCTGGATGCCACCATGGCAACGCTGATGGTCTGTCACGAGCACACTGCCTGGCATCCCAAGTTGCCCAACTCTATGGTGTTGAGCAGAGGGGGTGGGAATATGTGATGGGGCAAGGCCAAATGGCTACAGTGAGGAACAGGTATGTTAGCCCCAGGCTAAACAATCCCTGGTACCATGGTAACCAAATGGCAGTTGTTCCAGGGTAATCGAGACAACTGGGGCCAATTAAGATCCTTCTAGAAAGGAAGAGAGACAGCTAGATTGATTGGGACACCTGAAGCCAATTAAGGACTGGTTGGAACTAGTTAAAAGCCTCCCAGTTAGTCAGTACGGTGTGGGTGTCAGGAGCTATAGGAGGGAGCTGTGCTGTTGGAGGAACGAAGTAGTACGAATCCATATCAGGTGCAAGGAAGGAGGCCCTGAGGTAATTGTGAAGAAGATATTGAGTGGGGGCTGCTGTGGGAAAGTAGCCCAGGGAATTGTACACGCCCTATTTCCAAAAAGTCAGCTTTCATAGCTGCTAAGTTTAGGGTCCCTGGGCTGGAGCCCGGAGTAGAGGGCGGGCCCGGGCACCCCCCTCCTCTCCCTGATTAATCACGGATACTGGGAGACAACAGACTGTGTGAGCGAGGGTTGTTTCTCCTCACCTCCCTTGCTGGCTTATGATGAAAATGGCTCAATAGACTGTGAGCTCTTCTCTCTAGATGCAAGGGTATGTGGAGGGTCACAGTGAGTCTCTGAGGCTAGCAAAAATCTGTCATGAAACGCAGGACCCACGGAGTCAAGGACAGAACTTTGTCACACCACACTTCATTAGAACAAATAGAAATAGGTTAGAATATAGCAATTGGTGCCAACCAATTTTTTCTTGAATTGCTATTCTGATATAGTGTTCTCACACTGAGTCCTATAGATTAGTTTAAAGCTGCTAGTGTTCTGCAGCCTATTAAAAGCTTATGGCTACACAACTGTTTTTGAATCCTGACTGCTTTTAGCTCTGAATAGAAACGAGCTTGATTTGAAGGCAATGCTGTTGGCTAATCTAGGAAAAAGTCTATCACCATGTCAGTGTTTAAATTCTCAGCCTCAGAAGTGTGATCCCATATCTAGATCTCAGAGAGATGGTTGATTACTGAAACAAGTCCCTATAAGAACAAATCATGTGATATGGTGATACTATAACTACTGAAAAATTATTTTTGAAACCGAAGCTTACTTGTAAACTCCAGCATACACTTGTAATTCAGAAGAAAGTAATAAGAGAAATCGTGCATTTGGAAAGACATTAATTGAAGAGCCAATTTCAGAGCAGTGACCATACAGCTGCATAACATAAGAGCACCAAACACTCCCCACTTGCTTCAGAGTCACCATACCAATGGAGCTTTTTAGACAGGAGCAAGGTTTACCCAGGGCCAAAAACAAAAACAGAAAAACACTCAAACATTTTTCCTTGTATGCTTTTACATATCATCTATGTCCCAATCCTTTATCATCTTTCAAATTCCTCATTAATCAAACTTCTGCCCAGGCCACTAATACTGATCAGCCAAAATTTATCACTAACATTAAAAATGGTTAGTTTTATGATTAAATTGGTCACTTGATGCATTATTGCTCTCCACTGTGTGTTTTAATTTCAAGTTATCTGGTGCCGATAGCATGTCTTCTTCTTGCATACTGCCAAACAGTCGGGCAGCACTTGTTTCATTTACTAGCACCCATCATTGCTTGTGGTGTTTTGAGAAACTACACCAGAAGGTTGGAGGTTTAACACTTATCTACCTTTTCCAAGAAAATTATAGAAAGCTTTTCCACATTTAGCATCCATACCTGTGTGTTCAAATACACTACCATAGTTAATTCCAAGTTGTATAGTTTTAGGCAAAGGAGAGTTTAGTGCTCCGCCATTTCCCCCATTACATGAAGAAAATCCAATTCTAAACCACATTTCAAATTAAAAAAGAATAAACCCATATTTAAGAATGACATACCATTCTAAATGATGCTCTTCAGTAGAGGCACTAGCAGTCAACACAATATAATGCCTGAAAAACATTAAAATATTTAGCCCGTCTCTGGGATCAGAGAGCTTTGTCGTCAAACTCAGAATAGAAAACTCACTGCAACAATTCCAAGACTTCTTGACATGAAAGAAGTCCTGGATCATACTTTCCCAGAACTATGAAAAATAAATCTACCCTGGATAGTTGTAACTGAAAACAGATTCAAAGATCACATTCCACTGAACCCAAAACATACACATGCAATTTACTCTTGTATTAGTTCATTAATGTATTATTATACCTTACTGCTTAACCACCCATCATCTAGCATTATACTATATTTTAACAAAGGAACAATCCTAAAACATTAATGCAGTTTGAAAGTTTAATCTCTCCAAACCAATGGAATATTTTAACTGTTCTAGGATGGCTCTTAAAAGAACTCTAGTTATGTACAACCAATGCGTTCTCTTTGGAATAGGTACTTATGTGTCTGGGGGTATATCTACACACTTATGGTGGTATGTAGAGACATACGTACATACCTGTACATATGTAAAGACACTGCATGCCCTGCTAGCATGGGTATGACTTAGTAGAGTAAATGTTCTACACACCTGAAGCCCTATGGTAGGCTCTCATCCACACAGTGTTTCCCACATCTACATTATTTTTAGTTGCTTAGTGTCCCCCCTGCCGGAGCCCTTCCCCGCTGCCGGAGCCTTTCACTGCCACATGTAGCTACATGTGTAATGCCTGTACTCTACATGACACCATAAGCTAGGAGTTATGCTCTTTAGGGTGAATTAAGTAATGCTTCTTCATAGATTCAGGATAAATGTGGGGAATGGTTCAGTTATTTCAGCCTAAATGGAAATAAGCCTCTTCCAATCCCCTTTTCTTCAAAACTATTTTCAAGCCACATTTAGAGGTACTGCAAACATTTCTGCATAGTATAAAAGTTACAGGTTCTTTCACTGAAGAGTAGTTTGCATTTTACTTTTACTGCATTCTAATTCATTGGGCAGAATAGGGATGGGAGAAAATGAAGTCCCTACAGGCAAACAGCAAATTATGGTAGTTGTACTAACCTGGAAAATTTTTCCTTTTTTTTTTTAAATTATTAAATCACAGCAAAAAATTTATTCCAATTACATTGTAGTTCAAAATATTTCAAACAGACAATGGATTCATACATACTTGTACTTTTGAAAAAAGTTTGGTGGTTCAAGGAGTTTTGGCCAGTCTGATTTTCCTTGGAGAATTTCATCTGTGACAGCAAGACCTATGTTTAAAAAAAGCTTGCTATGTTTTATTTTTGTAGACAGTTAACCTGACCAGGTAAGCACATTAAATTTCTACCCAGATCTTGGATACCAAGTCCTCTGAGATCTATCAATGAAAATAAATAAATAAATCTATATGAAAGCTAGTAATTATCATCCTGCACTGTTCACTAAAGGATAGAACAAATGTGAATTCCTGCCACTGCACAGAACTGGGTCACCTACTACCGTAATCTCAATACATTTTGGAAAGTTGACCCTCTGCATCACCATGCTAGTCCAAACTGATTCCTAGAAGTGAGAAACAGAAGAGACTTAGCTCATCTCTTCCATCCTCCCGCCAGTGCAGGATTGGTTCTCACAGCATATAATTGTTTAACATGTAAAAGTGTTTTCTTCTAAAGGAAGAGATTGAACAAATTTTTACTTGGCATCTATTTATTACAAATCTTTTTTATATCCATAAAAAGTATGAAGAGGTTTGAAATGCCTTACCTTGCTTGAACTCCTCTACCATTACTGCTCGTGTTGAAGTAGACACATTATACGTAGAGTTCTGCTGTGGATAGGCTGGCGTGATTATGGGCATTAGATGATATCTGTCAGATGGGTTTACCTATGGCATTAGAATGGTTCAATTAGTGTGTTTAAAGTGATTATAAATTACCAGTAAGTAAGAAAATACATTATCTACATACCCTAGGGTCCCAGACTGGCAAATTTAGATTGCTATCTTCAGGTTGTTTGAGCAACACAGGATTTGGCCATTCCCTGTACAAGAGACCAAAGAATGACTTATGTATAGTTTTGTCCATTTAAAGTAATTTTTTTTTAAATTACACAAAATGAAGACAATTTAGCTTAAGTCTAATTAAGTGTAGAACTAGTTTGACAAGACAATGCTTAGCTAAATTTTTTTGTTTTGCTATAAGAAGTGTTTAAACTTACCATTTTGAAAAAATTAGGAAGAATTTGTGAATTAGAGTAGATGCCAATGCATGTGGATAGAGCTGACATGTTCTTGCTACCAGCATCGCCCAGGAAACACCACCAAGAAATCCCAGCACATTGGAATAAATACCACGTCCTAGAATAGATACATTTTAAAGTTAGCCTTTATTTTTAAAGTGTGCAAGTATGTTTCCTTCCAAACTTAGAGCTCTAGAAAAGATTTCCAAAACTGGTTACAACTCAAACTTTACAGATTATACTTATATTATGTCTACTTATTCATATTTATAAGCCAAAAAGATATTTGATTCCAGTTGCCCTTCTCTCACAGTAAGATATACTGAAGGCCCCATTCATACTGCCAATTTGCAGAACCAGTGCGCTCTTTGGCTGTACTCATTTTGCACTGTTCTGGCGGCTGGAGAGGGGAGCCTTTAAAATTTGCCTTCCTTTTCAAGACTTGTGGTTCAGGCCCATCAGCCCCTATCACATGAAGAACAGAGACAAGTGTTGACAGTGTATTTGTAGCTGCTTTAGTCAATGAGTATTTTCATCAGTGTTTTCCAGGCAGCCTTCCTCAGACCCTAGTCATGCCAGGGAAGGAAAGCATTTGTAGCCAGATTCAGCAACTCATCTCCCTGACTTCACAGGATTTCAGGTCCTGCTCAGAGACTAGAGCTGGTCAACATTTTGAAAGAGGCCTAGTAAGAATTTTCTCATTAAATTTTGTGAAAGCTTTGCCAGTTTTGGATCAGCACTATCTGAGATCCCTCCTATCAAGGCAGATTGCAATTCTTTCCCATCTCAAAGATCATAGAATGTTTCCCAAGTTAACATATATAGTCTGGTGCACATGATTACCCATGGACTTTTCCATCCTAATATTGTAATATTTCATGCTGACCAAGATCATAGGCTAGAGATTGTAATTTTCATTCAAAGACCATTCATAACACTTCACATTGTTCATAGGCAAGACAAAATAATTAAGAGTAGCCATTGCTATCACAAAGCAGCAACAAGTCTAGAACAGTAACAGTTCTCAGTTATCCATTTAAACATTAGCCAGACTCAGACTGGTTTACTTTTAGAAGTCAGACAAGATTAAGTCTGTTCAGGTCAATAGAGTCATCTATCAAACATCCAGTTTACTGCTCCAATTTATTTCAATTCCCATAACATTTATCCTGAAGGCATTAATTTTGTGTCTTTTTTGTTGTTATACATGAAGGTTACTCACTTGTAACCCAATTTCTCTGAAACTGACTCTGCATATTCACTTTTGTGATGTGCCATCATAGAATACCAGGGTTGGAAGGGACCTCAGGAGGTCATCTAGTCCAACCTGCTGCTCAAAGCAGGACCAATCCCCAGACAGATTTTTGCCCCAGATCCTTAAATGGCCCCCTTAAGGACTGAACTCACAACCCTAGGTTTAGCAGGCCAATGCTCAAACCACTGAGCTATCCCTCCCCGCTGTGATGGAACTTTCTGGTAGTATGGCTGGTAAGTGCCTACATGCCTCTCATACTAGTCCCCTCAGTGTTCAAGCATGTTGTAAGGGTGTGGCTATAAAAAGGAGCCTGGTGTTTAGCACTTGCTCAGTTCCCCCCACAACTAGTGCAGGGTACATTAGTATTACTTAGTTAGGACTCTGCAGAAGAGGGGAAGATCGGTGGAGAGCATGAATATGCAGAGTCCATCTGGAAGAACTCCGGTTACTTTCATTCCTTCTTTGAATGTCCTCTGCATATTCCCACTCTTGGGGTTGACAAGCAATATTCAAAGGATGGAGGGACACAAGGTCCTAATTAAATAGAGATTGAAACATTGCCCTGCCAAACTGAGCATCAGATCTATCAGATAAATCTAAAAGCATAAAATTTAGTGAAAGCGTGAATTGAACACCAAAGTGGCAGCTTTATATATCTCAGTAAGGGGGATCATATCTAACACACTACGGAGGTAGGAACTGCTTTAGTAGAGATAGTTCTGAGACCCAATGCTGGAGAGAGAAGATTCCTTATAAGTTTATATTCTGTCTAACCAATCTAGACAATGTCTGCACAGAAAAATTGAGGCATTTGCAATTTTCAGCACAGTAAGTGAACAGTTTTGGGGAAAACCCTAACCTCCTAAGTCCTGTCTAGACAGTAAAATAAGGAGATTTTAAAATCTAAATAATGCAATCCAGATTCACGTATCAACATGAGGTTAGGGGAGGAGGAGAGAAACGGATTTTCATGTTAACTAATTATTAGTTTAGGAAGAAATATGGGGTGAAGCTAAAGTGCCTCCTTGTCTTTACAGAAAATTGTAAGAGGAGGGTCAGCCATCAAGGCCTACAATTAACTAATTATTCTAGCTGAAGAGATTGCTATTATAAAGGCTGTTTTTAATGGAGAGATGAAACAATGAACAATTTGAGAGATGTCTAAATGTATAGCCATAAAATGTATTAATGCCAAATTTAGATAACCATGGAGGAACTGGATTTCTTAATGATGGACAGAAGATCAAAAACCCTTTAAAAGGTTTTTAAAACAGTCAAGTGAAAAATATAGATTTACCATCAGTAGGATTATGAAAGGCGGCTATTTCCACAAGATGGACCTTAAGCAAAGAAATAGACAAACCCACACATTTTAGGTGTACTAGAGATATTCTAAAATACATTGAATTGGAGCAAATACTGGATCAATAGCCTTATCAGACATATTTTCCATTTAAAATCATAACATTTTCTAATTGACGGTTTCCTAGAATTAGGACATGCTGCACTTCTACAGAACAAGATCTTTCTAGATCTGTTAAAGTCCTATTGCCCAAAGCAGTTAGATGTAACAATTGGAGAGCTAGATAAAGAACTCTCCCTCTCTGCTGGGACAATAGGGCTGGTGTTACTGGTAGAAGTTTGCATTTCCCCTTGGAAAGAAGAATTATGTGGGTCTACCATTGCGGTCTCAGCCATGCCAGAGCAACTTGCATAATTTTGGCCAAGTTTGATAGATCTTTTTCACTACCTTTAACATTAGTGGGAAAGGAGGAAAGGTATACAGTAAACTGGTCCCCCAGCAGAGAAGAAAGGCATCTGTCACTTGAACAAAAACAAAGGAATTTTGTATTGAACCTGGTGCAAAAATATCCATGTCCAGAAAGTCGCAAAGGCTGAAAATGTCCTGAACTACTGAGTCCTTTACTAAGCACTCAAGCATCTTAGTCTAATCTCTGTTCAGCTTGCTCATGAACTGCTCGTGAGCTCCCACTACATTCAGGGCGATCAGAGACTGTGTAGAATACACCAATTCCATAGCTTTCTTGCCTCCTTGCAAAGCTGAGATGAACGTGTGCCTCCCTATTGGTTCACATACTACATTGCTGATATATTTCTGTGGTGACTTGAACCACCCTGTCCTGTACTTGTAGGAGGAATGACTTGACAGCCAGAAAGATGGCCTTCAGTTCTAACATTCATGTGCAAGTGTGACTCTTGAGAACTCCGGAGACCTTGAATAGATTGAGATACCCCTCCCCCATCCCTTCTTGGATACATTTGATATAGCTATTGCAGGAGAGTGGGGGAGGTAGAATGATACTCCTCTGAGAGCATTCTCTAGGCTCAACCACTATAGTAAAGAGGCTAGTGGCTTTTTGGGGGGAATGGTGATGACTTTGAACATACTGTCCAGTCTAGGATTGGTCTTTTTCTTTGGAATCAGAAATAATTGTAATAAACCCCTTGGTTCCAGAGCTTTTCTAGGATCTCCTCTATTGCTCCTGCCTGTAACAGTTTGTATTTGTGGTCTTAGTACCCTCTTGTGAAATGGACCCCCTAGAAAGGGAGGAGTGAGGGGGGGTTGTAAGGAGGAAGGTGTTCAAATTGGATGGTATACGCCTTCCTTTATTATGTCCAACATTCACCTGTTTGAAGTGATTTTTACGACTCATGGAATTCTGAGAGACTTCTCCTAAAACAAGGATAAATTGATCCAGGATTGGTTCATAGCGCTCAAATCTTATCTCAAACCTGCAGCCTAACATAAGGCAACAAAGACATAGCTGAAGAATTCTTCATCCTCCTGATGCTTGAAGGCTCTCTTCCTCTGCTAAGACAAAGGAGGACTATTGTTGATGCTGATACTGTTTGAGTGTAGTAGGATGAAGGAGGGTAGTATTGCTTATGATATCTAAACGTGGGGCCAGGTGACCATCTAAAGGATTGAAACACTCCCAATGATCTTGCAGAAGACTGTTTCTTTTGTCTTTTCTAGAACTTCATCAGTTTTGACACTACATAAACAGTCACCCTTAAAAGGAAGATCCTCTGTTCTAGGCTGTCTCCAGAAGCAGAGAAGATGATCTTAGCCACATATCTGCAGAGATCAGTGAATGAAGGAATTGATCTGGACACAGTGTCAGATACCTCAGATGATGCTTTAAGTGCATGTTTTGTGATGTTCTGACTTTTTAGGAGGGCATTAGCTAGTTTTGTTGATCTCTGGAAGATTTTTAGTGAAAAGGGAGATAGTTTCCCCAAAATGGAATTGGTACCTTGACATGACTGCTTAGTAATTGGCCACTTATGTTCAATTTTCTTCCTAGAGAATTAACTCTGTCCCTTCTCTTTGACAAGGAGTAAATGACCAGTTTTGGATCATTTGACCATAGCTGATACAACGAGTCAGTCAGTTAAGAGGAAGGTGTACAGGAAAACAGGAATCTGATATGACTTGTCAGCTTTCTTTGAAACTGGCTGATAGGAATAAGGGTTGGATCATATTGATTTATCTGGTTCCCAAAGTCCATCTAGTATTGGTAAAGGTACTTGATTTCTTGAAGTGGTATCTAAAATGTCAAAAACTGGGTTGGTGACCTCTTCGAAAGCCGCTGAAGGTAAAATGGTTATCTACCTGTAATGTATTTGTTGGTCTTCAAGATGAGAGTGCAGATATGTATTCCATTCAGGTGCGTGCGTGCCCAGCACACTGATACTGGTGACCTTTGCTTAGCACTACCTGTCAGGGTGGCACTCTGGCCCCTCATAGCCCTCCATTGGCTATTAAAGTGCAGCACCACCCTGACTTCCCTTAATTCCTTCACACTGAACAGCAAACTGAGACAGAGTGGGTCCTGGAATAGACATCTACACCCACATATCAGTTACAGTACAAGTAGGTTTTTTCATCTTTGAGTGGTTGCAGATCTGTATTCCACTCAGTTGACTCACAAGCAGTAACAAAGACTCGGGGCTCAGAGTCTACTTAAAGAACGACTGCAGAACTTTCCCAAACTTCCCAAAGTTTCATCTAACCTAGATGCAGTTGTAACAGCATAGTATTTGGTAAAAATATGCATTGAAGGTCTTGCAAATGTCCAATATCAAAACATCGCCTAGGAAACATAGAAGATTAGGGTTGGAAGAGACCTCAGGAGGTCATCTAGTCCAATCTCCTGTTCAAACTTGGGACCATTGCTCTTTGTTCTGTCATCTGCCACCATTGAGAACAGCTGAGCTCCATCCTCTTTGGAACCTCCCTTCAGGTACTTGAATACTGCTATCAAATCCCCCCTCACTCTTCTCTTCTGCAGACTATGATTGTTGTAGTCTGAATTACTCCATATGCCATGGTAAAGCAAGAAGTTATCCACCTGGAAACTGTCTGAAGAAATTGCCTGACATTTCATCCATCCTGCATAGGAGAGAAAGAATCAAGGCAATGAACGAGATGGTCTAGCCTTTTCCACATAGAAATAAGGTTAGCATAAAATCCCTCTGGGGCAGCTGTACTGAATTGCTTTACCTGTAAGAGGTTAAGAAACTCAAATAACCTAGCTGGCACCTGACCAGAAGGACCAATGAGAAAAAAAAAAAACCACTTTCAAAATACGAGGAGGATTTGTTTGTGGCTTTGTTTCCTCTCTCGATGGAGAGAGAAGCCAAGCAGGAACAACATCTCCTGAAAATATACCTGGAATGATCTAAAACTCACAAAAATTCTAAGTAGGCAAGGAAATGTGTTAGGTTATCTTTTGTTTTGGCTTGTGAATTTTCCTATGCTACAGAAGTAGTTTTATTCCTGTTTTTTTAACTGTGAAGCTGAGCCAGAGGGGAATCCTCTGTGTTTTAAATCTTATTACCCTGTAAAGTTACCTTCCATTCTGATTCTGCAGATGTGATTCTTTTACTTTTTCCTTTATAAAGAAAACTCTTCTTTTAAGAACCTGATTGATTTTCAGTGTCCTAAGACAAAGGTTTGGTCTGTGCTCACATTGCTAACCAATTGGTTGGTATATTATTCTCAAGCCTCCCCAGTAAAGGGGGTGAAGGGGCTTGGGGGAATATTTTGGGGGAATAGGGACTCCAAGTGACCCTTTCCTAAATTTTTGTGTAAATCACTTGGTGGTGATAGCAATATTGTCCAAGGACAAGGAAAAGCATTTGTGCCTTGGAGAAATTTTTAACCTAAACTGGTAGAATATAAGATTAGGAGGTCTTTCATGCGGGTCCCCACATCTGTACCCCAGAGTTCAGAGTGGGGAGGGAACCCTGACAAATGCCAAGCATTGTCTCACATCCAACATATGAAGCCGGTGTTCATATAGACTTGAGCGTAGCTTAGGAAAGAATACCAGTAAGCAAATTGCTCTTAATAGCCAACTGTGAAACCACTTCAGATTTTTTTTTTGAATGTGGCCTTAGGGTCACTATCTTTGAAATGCTTGGAGGTCCTTCCATTAGGGAATTCAGTTTGCTTACTCTCCTTCCAGATGTTATGGCAGTAAGAAAAGCTGTTTTTTAATAAAGGAGGAATAGAGAACAAATTGCTAGGGGTTCAAACAGAGGTTCCAGGAGGGCAGCCAGTACACTGCTAAGGTCCCATAATGTTTTCTTCTGAGGTGGAAAGAGATAGACAGCACCTTTTAGAAATATGACTACCGTGGAGTTAGAAAAAATTGACTTCCACTGAATCAGAGAATGGAATGCAGAGATTGCTTGTAAATAGACAGTCAGCAAACAGAGATAAATCTGAGGATTGAAGGTGTAATCAGGTAATCCAAAGTGTCCTGAATGTGGGCTAGACTCACCTGAATTCTCTGAGCTAGTGACCAAACTGGAAAAATGTTTACACTTGGCCAAATCAATAATAGTAGAAAACATTCCACTATTGTTAAGTAAAAGTCGCTGGACTGCTTCTGAACAATGTCCTTCCTCTTCATCTACCCATGCAGCATCCACACGGAGGTGCAGCTTGCCTAGTGTTGGATGCCAAATTTGACCATGGTGTTGAATCAGTAGGTTGGGATACAGCAGAAGATATTTGGGAGGTCAGATAGATTGAGGTAGTCAGAGAACCAACACTGCCTTTGCCACAGTGGTGCAACGAGTATCAGTTTGGCAAAATCTAACTTCAGTTTGAGAATAATTTGAGGAATGAGTGGGATTGGCTGGGGGGGATGGGAGAGGCATACATCATTGCTAATCCCCAGTTCAGATGGAAGGCTCCGTTAGAGAGCCTGGACTGAGATCTGCTCAAGAACAAAACTGGCAGCACTGTTTGCTGTCTTTTGTTCTAAGCAGGTAAATTGTCAGAATACTCCATTCTTTGAAGATGGACCTCAGAACCCTGGTGATGGACTGATTGTGATTCTGGGAGAAATGCCTGCTAAGGTGATCAGCCAGTGATTCGGAGCACCCAGTTAGAGTGCCGCTGTGGGAATGATGGCACTTTTTTGCAGCAAGGAAGCCAAAACTTCACTGCTCTAGGACAGAGCTGGTTGAGGCAGGCTCCTCTGCATCTTTCATAACACATTGTGGTGGTATTGTTGGTGAGTATATGAACCACTGTGCCCTTGATCTGAGCCTGAAAGGGCCAGCATGTGTTGTAAATGGCTCAAAGTTCCAGGACATGGACATGGAGAACCTCTCTTCTGTCCACAAACTTTGAACTTTCCATTTCCCTAAATGTACTCTCCAATCTGTTGGAGGTTTCTATAATTATGGTCCTGGTTGGTGGAGGTTGGTGCATTCACTGATCTGATGTAGAGTGATCGGATGTAGAGTATCCGTCACTCTACAAACTCTAGGAGGGCTGGGTAGCACTTGTACTAGGCTGTCCAGTGATTGACAATTCAGGAGATCGGTCAACTTCAACCAGCCTTGAAGAGGATGAAGACTATCTTGCATGCTGGACTATGTACATGCAAGTGGCCATATGATCAAGCAACTTCAACTATAGTCTGTGTATGCCTGAAGGATGTGATCAGAGGGACAGACACAGGCAACGAATTGCTTGAAATCTCTCATTGAGCAGAAAATCCCCTTAACTCAGAGTCCAGTAGGACCCCAATGAACTCAATGTTTTGTGTTTAAATCTTTGTTCAAATCAGACCCAGAAGATTGAAGAAACAGCATGAAATGGACATGATGTAGGACTTGGTTTCTGGATTTTCCCTTCATTAACCAATCATCCAGATAAGGAAAAACATTAATACCTCTTTCTGAGATATGCTGCTACTACAATCATGCATTTAGTAAATACATGTGGAGCTGAGAATAGGCCAAAGAGGAGCACTATGTACTGCTGTTGACCTACCACTATAAATCCCAATTTTCTGTGGCTTGGGAGAATTGCCACATGGAGGTAGGCTTCCTGAAGATCAGCACACTAGTCATATTGATCCAACTTGGTGAGAATCATCACT
Organism: Trachemys scripta elegans; assembly: GCF_013100865.1. Classification (NCBI taxonomy): domain Eukaryota; kingdom Metazoa; phylum Chordata; order Testudines; family Emydidae; genus Trachemys; species Trachemys scripta. Next base: position 20,981,038 of record NC_048300.1, read on the forward strand.
AGGGTAACCATGCTGCTTCTTATGTGTTTGTTGTACTTGTTCATACATAGCTCTCAACTCTCCCTTAGACTTGGGGGGAATCAGGAAATACCATGAGTGAAATCCCCTTCTCCCAATGATGAAGAGGAAGCTCTTCTACAGCTCCCGAAGCACACAGAGTCTGAACCTGCTGTTGGAGCAGTGACTTGTGAGAGGGGTCCCTGAAAAGGGATGGGGTAGGGAGTAGGAATGGGGAAATGGACAGGATGGCATAACCTTATCCCACAGTACTTAGGATCATTTGTTCATGGGGAGGGATAGCTCAGTGGTTTGAGCATTGGCCTGCTAAACCCAGGGTTGTGAGTTCAATCCTTGAGGGGGTCATTTAGGGATCTGGGGCAAAAATCTGTCTGGGATTGGTCCTGCTTTGAGCAGGGGGTTGGACTAGATGACCCTTCCAACCCTGATATTCTATGATAGTTATTGTTTCCCCAAGCCCTGTAAAAGTGAAATAGCTTGCCCCCAAATGGAGATGATATGGTCGGGAAGTTGATGACTGGAGTGTTGCTCTTGATAGGTGAGGGGCTGGCTGGTTACTACTGGGACTAGGAAACAACCTCTGCTGGGACTTATGTCCCTTCCTAGAGAAGCCTTGCTGCTTAGTGGGGTAAGCTGACTGCCAGAAGTAACTGTGAATGGTATTGCTGCTTCTGCTGCCTTCCATGTTTTTTTCTGGAAACAAAAACCAACCATCAAAAGGTAAATCCTCAATGCTTTGTTGGACCTCAGAAGCTATGCCAGAATTCTGTAACCATGAGGCTCTTCTCATTGTTACAGCCAAGATAATAATCCAGGGGGGTGGGGGGAGGGGGAGAGAAGAGTGTCCTCCATGTATTGCAGTGACGTCTTGGCCACCAGACAACCTTCCACAATGAATGTCTTAAACTCTTCCCTGGAGGATTCTAGCAATTTATATGTAAATTTGGACATAGGATTTTGTAAATTAGGAGGCTAACAGCACCTGCTGATTAGCAATGTGAATTTCTAAAGAAGAGGTTGAGTAAGTTTTTCCTTCCCATTAAATCTAACCTTTTAGACTCTGTCTTTAGGTGCTGACTTATATCTCCCTTGACACAACCTCTCACTTGCTGCCGTTATGACAAGTGAGTTAGAGGCTGGATGAGAGTAGAAGCACTGAAAACCCTGCATAAGGGCACAATACCTCTTTTCAGTATGCTTCACTGAGAATGAAAAGGAACGTAAGGTACATTTTTGCAGGCTCCAAAAAGTGCTTCATTTATAGGGAGAGCTACTCTCGCTGGAGAGAACTCGAGAAAATATACCAACTTATTAGTACTGTCCTGAACAAACTCTGTCTGAATGCCCAAGCTTGTAGCCATTCACCTCAGGAGATCTTGATAGGACTTAAAATCCTCAGGTACAGGACAAGAGGAAGCTGGCACCATAGAATTATCCAGTGAGGAGAAAGAAAAATGAAGTGGAACCAATGAAATCTCCTGTGGAAACACCTGCCCCTGTAACAATGGTTGAGGCTAAACTAGCTCAGAATGGAGATGAACAAAGATCAGTGACCTTGCCCTGGACTAACCTAAGCATTGGGACCTTGCAGATTGAGGAACATCCCAAGGAGGCCATTGAGGATTGGTGGCCAGTGGGAACTGGACCAAGACCCTTATCTCTACTGTGGGAGCAGTGCTAATATCTGTACCTCTAGTGATTCCCCAGGAGGTCTCAGACTTTTGAGAATGGTATTTTGAAGGTGACGGAGAGGCAGAAGATGTTCCCAAATTCTCTCTTGAAGAACTTTCCAAGCAGTCCTGTGGCAATGGAGGAACCACTCAGGTAGAGCAGGCAAACATCCAGACTCATCTGAAGCCCAACGTACAGCCTGCATCAATGCTGTCGATGGCAAAGCAGCTGGTGCCTGGAGTAGCGGTAGGGGTATTGCATTCACACAACACTGAAATGGACATCAGTCATGAAGTCGAGCCCAGTACTAGTCCTGCAGATGTGGTCTGCTCCTAAACTGTCCATTACTGAAGATTGTAGCTGCACTGATGACCCCTCAGTACCGATAAAGGGGCCAAACTCAGCTCTGCATCCTGATTTTTAAGCGGTGCAGAAGACAGTGCTGGCAACAGTGAATAATCTAACCCAGTCTATGAGCTATTGATAACACAGAAGAGGCCACCACAGTTGAGTGGTGCTGAATTAATAGAATGTCTGGGGCAGAAAGGCAAAGCAAGTCAGATTTGCCTGATATGTCAGAGCAGAAACAAATCGGTGTCAACACCAATGTCATTGGTACCGGACTTGACAGTATGCTGTCCAATTGTTCTCATCTCAGTACAAGAGAGTAAGACAGCCCACCACTATCCTGTGTACTAGAGGAATCTCTGTCAGTCTGCACTCCTCTTAGGAGGAGGAGGAATCTCTCCTAGCTTTGCAATGGCTCTCATCCATTTTGTGACTCCTTTTCCTCAGAGAATGATCTCTCTTCCAATTAAGATAGAAATCAGAATCTGGCTGTGGAACAGCCCCTACCGGCTCTGAAGTGCTCTGAGAGATTGGACAATTGGCAGAGTTCTCCAGTACCAAAGCAAGCTCATGGCCTGCTCCATAAGGTGCTGCTTCAAGCAGAAATCTCTAATCACCAGTGCTCTCTTTGAATGACATACAGATAGAGCACTTTCCTTTAAATGTGCCCTTCTCCAAGGCAGAGTAAATGCAGTGTGTGTGTGTGTGGTGTGGGGGGGGGAGGGGTCCCTTTTAGGGATAGCCACCCCACACAACAGGCAGTGTTTAAAACCTGGTGAAGGCATCACATCAGGCTAAATCCTAACTAAATAAATACTAAGGGTACTTCTAAAACTATATACACAAGCAGACCCAATAATGAAACCTATTGGTGAAATGACTGAAATTGGAATTTGTAGAAGGGATAATGGTGAGAATTTTTTTGATGAGTCACCAGAGAGAGGAGGTCAGACATGTTTTGATTTAGCCTTCCTTTTCCTTGGTACTGAAGTTCTTTGTTCTGGTATGTTATCTAGCTGTTTGGGTCCCTTATCTGGAACCGCCTCCCTACAAACCACTGTAATAATCTTTGTACAAAATATGCCTTGTGAGGTATAATTTGAAAATTAATAACTTGCTGCTGAATAATATCATGGTGAAATGCATATAGCAACATTATATGTTAAGTTATGAACATAAGCTGAAATTAGGCCTGAAATGTGTTTACCAGATAAGTCTGGGTAAACCAGTTTCTTAAAGACAAAGGACAAGCTGATGCCTCTAGCCAGATGTCAAAATTGATGGGCAATCACCTGTCAAATGATGATTCTGTGGCAAAGAAGCAGGGCAGGAACAGATCAATCTACATTTTAGCAAACAGTATGGAACCTCTTTCACCACCGGACTCCTTGTCTCCATCCTCACAGTGGGAATTAATTTTATCTGAGGGTAACCCTCAGAAAAATGTGTTTCAGAGTGTGACTGAACTGTAAAAGTGAGGGGCAAAGATCCCAAGTTATCTTTCCTTAACCATCTCTCAGTCTTTCCCTTAAGAAGAGGAAAGAAACAGCCTTTGGACTTTGGGAGCAGGTTCTGGCCTGAGAATTCAGTCAGCAATGTTACTGGGAACACATGGTAAGGTACTTCACCTTGAACCAAGTCTAGTTTATTAAGTTTTAGTACTAGGAAGCATTTTATCTTTGTTTCTCTTGTATCCATTTCTCTGACTTTACGGCTTTATACTTGTACTTGCTTAAAACCTACCTCCTTGTAGTTAAATAAGTTTGTTTCGTTCTTTAATCAAGACTAATCCAGTGTTTTAAACTGTGCGGGTAACTCCATTTAGGGTAGAAATATTCGATCCATTGCCCCTCTAAGTTACCTGGACTGTCCAGGACAGGGCTGGACAGTACAGAACACATTTTGGGGGGAAACTTTGGGACTGGGAATATGTTGGGGTCACCTTGCAAGTGATAACCAAACCTGGTGGAAGCCAAAGTGTGACTGATGTGTGGATAACAGGCTTCAGTATACACAGATACTCAGGATCTTACCTGCGTGCTGGAAGTCTGAGTGGCCCAGGTGAGAGCTACAGCAGCAAAGCATTGTGAGGCACCTAAGTTTGCAGGATAGTGCTGACAACCCCCCACTGGTCTAGATTGCCCCCCAGAATGTCAGAGGGGCTTGAGTGTTTTGGAACCAGATTGGATGTCTTAGGTACCGAAAGCTCCATTGATTTGCAACCGGAGCTTGGTGCTGAGGCAGACACCTTTACCATGGTATTCTGCTTGGATGCAGAAATACTCTGAGCCTATTCAGGCCTCCTATCCTTTCCTTCAGATCTCTTCATCACCTACAATCCCAGAGGTCTGGCAGTCAAAGCTTCCTGCAATAAGAAGGCTTGGAGTCTTTCTGGCCTGGGGAATGAACGTACTATAAATAGTGCAAGGCAAAGGGGAATGCCTTTCCCAAGGCATTTAAGACATCTGATAAGGATGTCTGACTGCATGGCATGATATCTTTTAAAGCCATGTTTCTTCATCTTCAGATCTGCCATGGACACCTGTAAAAAGTCCTGCTGAATATCTGAACTATCCTAAAACCTATCCTAAAACCTAACCTAACCTAATTGATTAATCTTTAAAAAAAACATTAAAACAAAAACAAAACAAAAAAACACCTCCTTCCCACCCACCACCAAGGCACTTAAACTATGGATCTAAGAGATCTAGAGAAGTCCACATCCATCTGTCCATTGCAGTTGGAAGAGACTGAGGCAGATTTGGTGCCAAAGCCTCAGAATGTACTCAAACACTGGGGTGAGGGGCAGGAAGGGTGTGGGAGCGCTCTAATGAGCACTCTTACCAGAAAATTCCATTGTCCAAATTGCACTGATCAGCACATCCCAAGACTGAAAATATGCAGAGGACACTCAAAGAAGAATGTTAGTTAAGTTTATATAGTCCATTGTGCAAATAGGCACATGAAAAGTAGAGGGTTATGGTGTACAAAGGTTGTGTTCAGCAGTTCTCATGACAAATATATGAACATGCTTTAAGCTACTTTGACCCCCATGGAGACATTTGCCTCACCTTCTATGTATGACTATTTACCTAGCATCATGACTACTCAATACCCTATTTATGAGTGTTTACTACTTTAGCATGTTGGAATAAAATTTAGTTTTGAAATAAAGATCACAGTTCTTATTCACAATCACATACATGGCAAGTTTGGCATTTTAAAAGATTCCTGAGTTACCCCATGAAATATTCCTCAAGTGGTTGGACATGTTACTCTCAGCCTTTAGTTATCTAGATTTTCACGAACTTTTCAAGAACAATTAAGCTTCTTGGTAGAGATCAAGAATGACTGTTTTACTCACGTTTTGCCCACAGTTTAATTGCTCTAAGTGTTAGTCTGAAGTTCTCCTTGTGTGGCACTAAATGCAGAATTTCATCAGTAACTCTGCAACCTGCAAGAGAGATTTAAATTACAAATTTAATAATCTCAGGTTTTTACTAGTTTACCACTTTTTTGTCTTGGTGAAAGGGTTTCTAAAGTAAGCATTGGATAACAATTGCTTTTAGAACCATATTTACAGTAGTAAACTATGGTTAGCAGACATGTTAGTATCCTCCAGTATGCATCCACATACCTTGTGAATATCAGAGGTTTTTAGAGTTTAGGCTGCAGCTATAATCAACCAATTTTTAACAAGTGAAAGGCCATGAGATCATTTGGAGGTGGGAGTGGATCCGAGAGCCAAGTCGGTCAGTTTTAAGAGCCATACACAATTAGACAGAACTCAGGATTGCTGAGTAGTGAGGTTAAGCTCGAAGTATCAGAAGACTTCCTTTACTTTAAGTAATTAATAGCAATAGTTTACTTTTATAGTTATCACCTCATGTCAAATGCTTTAGCTCAGGGGTAGGCAACCTATGGCATGCGTGCCGAAGGCGGCACGTGAGCTGATTTTCAGTGGCACTCACACTGCCCGGGTCCTGGCCACCGGTCTGGGGGGCTCTGCATTTTAATTTTAAATGAAGCTTCTTAAACATTTTAAAAACCTTATTTACTTTATATACAATAATAGTTTAGCTTATATATTATAGACTTATAGAAAGAGACCTTCTAAAAACGTTAAAATGTATTACTGGCACACGAAACCTTAAATGAGAGTGAATAAATGAAGACTCTTCACACCACTTCTGAAAGGTTGCCCACCCCAGCTTTAGCTATTTACATACAGTGGTACTGGAATACAGCTCCCTCTGTAGTGGAAGAGGCAACCAACTGGCATAAGCACAGTGAACAAAGAAGCAGGAAAATGTTGGGTATGGTCAGACATTTGCCCGACCCATTAAAGTGTCTAATATCCAGAACTGACAGGACCTTGATCTATCCAGATTTTTTTAACCTACCCATCACGGTGGTATCTGAATATCTCAGATCTCATCCAATAAAGCATACAGGAGAATATTAGGAATCTATGCAACAGGAGTAATGTCTTTTTTGTACAAATTTGGAAAAGGTAGTAATTTGTAAACAAAATACATGTCCATTAGTAATTCAACTTAACATTTTACAAAATATGTTCTTATCCCACATGAATAAGAGTTATCAGGTTTAAGATTAAAACAGAAGTTACCATTTAAGCTTCGTATACATCTTATATCCAGGCTCCTTAGACGTGAATCATCTCGAAGATCCAAGTTATCAGAAATAGTCTGTACAGCCAGCCTTGCAAACACAAGATCAATCTTAGGAAGAAAAATTTAAAGTGCATTATACTTTGCATCTATAGAGAAGTACAAGCTAAGTAACAATTTTAAATTCTCCTCAATGAATGCTACAACTGCGCAAATCTGGAGAGTTCATTACCAGATTATTAGGATTTAATGCATTAGATATATCAAGAAAACAGGACATATACTGGAAGTGTCAAGAAGTATGTTTCATGGGAAACTTTTTTTGTGTGCTTTGTTTGAAATTTCACATTTTTTCTTTTGACAGGAAAGGCCACTCCCCCCCTCCCCCACGGCCTATTAAAAGGGAAGAAGCCATTTTGTCTATAATTTAATTTTCAAAACAAAATTTTCAAGAAGTGGAGGTTTTCTAAACAAATAAGCATTACGCTTACCCTTAACCGACCTTAACTTTTACCCCTGCCCCCGCTGTGCCAGGCCGGCCGCAGTGACCTTGGTTAACCGGTTAAATGATATAATTTAACCAGTTAACTTTTAAAACCAATATTTACATCCCTAGTTTTCAGTACTGTTTCTTAATCTCCTATCCTCTGAATTTTTAGATTTTGATTTAGTTAAATCAGCAACACTATACTGCTCTGCCAACAGTTTCATTTTTCTAGGAGGTATCCGCCCATCAGAGCAGATGTACTGTTCTGAGTAGTCTGACTTGTCTTGTCAACATATTAAGGCAATATAGTAATACAGTTCATTTGGGGGGAGGGGGGGAGAGGATATATAGCAATCTGGCCTATTTATATGAAAACAGTGCTTAATCTCAAGGAAATAAGGACCCAAAATACAATATCTTGTTTAGATAGTGATCCAAAACAGGAAAGACTAAAAAAAAACCCAGTTGTTACCTAAGTTCTCTGAAACTCCCTCTCATTTTGCAGCTCCTGTTCCTTGATGTATATTTAGTATTTAGACAGTTTAAGTGGGATTGTAAACAATAAGCTACTTTTGTAAAAGAGTTAAAGTCTACACCAATATACAGTGCCAAGACTTTCTGGTAACGTACTGTTTAGGTATTAACCATAGAACAAGTATGGAGGGAGGAATAGCTCAGTGGTTTGAGCATTGGCCTGCTAAACCAAGGATTGAGTGTTCAATTCTTGAGGGGGCCACTTGGGGCAAAAATCAATACTTGGTCCTGCTATTGAAGGCAGGGGGCTGGACTTGACCTTTCGAGGTCCCTTCCAGTTCTATGAGAGAGGTATAGCTCCATATTATATTATTATATTAGCACATAGAACTTGTCAACATAGAACAAGTAAATAGCACCCTGATCCTCAAATACACTACTTACTTCTGACAGCATTCCCCGCAACTGGCAGACACTGTGAACCAGGACTTAAATGAGGAACTTTTAGAAGCCTTTGTTTGCCATCACTGCCTCGACTTTTGCTCCTCAAACTTTCACGTTTGTCCCATGTGGCTATCTCGCTGTTTGATCAACTGGTTTCTGCAACTACCTGTTTATTATTTTGCCCAGCTAATGTATTCAACCAGCTCATATGGCTCCCCCTGCACAGCCCCAAGAGTTGCTGGAATGTGCTTGCACCTTTCCCCAGCTTAGTCTTAAGGAACCATTTGCCAGATGACTCAAGGAACCTGGGGCTGAGATTCAGAGAGAACTGGTTGCTAGTTCCCAGCTTTGTCTTTCCCAGGGTAACCATGTGGGGGAAGAGAACACCAGCTTTTGCACTTAGAAACCCCTTCCCTTGCTCAGGGACAGTTTCTGGAGACAAAATCCTGCTCTGGGTCTCTGGCAGACTGGAGCAAATGAGCTACTTACCTCCCTCTGCTGGAATATGGTAGCCAGCCAGCAGGAAGCTAAGTGGCTGCAGCAGAGAAGGGATGGTAGTTGCTCAGCACACATCTGGCTCACACCAGAACTACTCCACAGAACTGCCTTCCTCTGCAACACTCTCCACTCACTACAGTGAGAGCTAATTCAAAGACTTCATTTTAAGAGTCTGTGGCTCAGGGAACATATTTTTAATTCATAAGAAAATGTGTATTTAAGTAAGTTTCCTTGAAGGGTCACAAGAGGCCTCAGGGACAAACTGGAAAATCCTGTTCTAAAAGGTGGCAAGTCTGTTTTGCTTTGTTAATGTGATAGGTTCTTCCTTGAAAGTCTCACCACATTTACTCAAGTCAATTCATGCTATACATTGTAGCGGCAATAGGGAGAAGAAAAGGGGTCACTGAGTAGGAACATGTGTATCCCAAAACCCTAGCTCTTATTTTCATCCTGCAGATATTTTTTCTACTAAGGCCTAGTCTACACTACACAGTTAGGTCTACATAAGGCAGCTTATGTCGACCTAATTATGTCAGTGTCTATGCTACAGCCTTGCTCCCAATGAGGTAAGTGCCCTACTACATTGACATCACAACTCCACCTTCATGAGAAGCATAGGGCTTACGTCCATATAGTTAGGGCAATGCAGTGTGTGTGTTACTTACATCAGCTGTTGGCTCTCTGTCAATTTCTTGGCAGGAACCCCGGGTGGCTAGACCCTGCTCCTGTCTGGGAGCTGGGGCAAAAATCCCTGGGCTACTGGACCCTGCTCCCGCTCCCCACTGGGAAATTGACCAGGCTGCCCAGCTCCCAGTGGGGAGCCAAAAAGCCATGAGCAGCTTCTCCCCCCTCCCGCTCCTGGTAGGAAACAGGGATGGGGGCAGCCCGCTGGGAGCCTGTGGGGCAAGCTGCAAGCAGAGCTGAGAGACAGGCCTCTGAATTCCCCACACTGCCTCTCAGACCAGTGGAAGCACACCTGGGGAGGACATGCAGCACCGACTCAAGGAGGTTAGTGTGGACAGGCACCACAGCAATAATTACTGAGCTGGTGGTCAATCAACCTAATATAGCTCAATTTACGTTTCTAGTGTAGACATACCCTAAAATAGAAGTTTCAGAGTAACAGCCGTGTTAGTCTGTATCCGCAAAAAGAAGAACAGGAGTACTTGTGGCACCTTAGAGACTAACAAATTTATTAGAGCATAAGCTTTCGTGGACTACAGCCCACTTCTTCGGATGCATATAGAATGGAACATATAATGAGGAGATATATATACACACATACAGAGAGCATAAACAGGTGGGAGTTGTCTTACCAACTCTGAGAGGCCAATTAATTAAGAGAAAAAAAAAAAAAAACTTTTGTAACAAACCCCGATGCCAACTCTGTCCACATATCTATTCAAGTGACATCATCATAGGACCTAATCACATCAGCCATACCATCAGGGGCTCGTTCACCTGCACATCTACCAATGTGATATATGCCATCATGTGCCAGCAATGCCCCTCTGCCATGTACATTGGCCAAACCGGACAGTCTCTACGCAAAAGAATTAATGGACACAAATCTGACATCAGGAATCAAAATACTCAAAAACCAGTGGGAGAACACTTTAACCTGTCTGGTCATTCAGTGACAGACCTGCGGGTGGCTATATTACAACAGAAAAACTTCAAAAACAGACTCCAAAGAGAGACTGCAGAGCTAGAATTGATATGCAAACTAGACACAATCAACTCCGGTTTGAATAAGGACTGGGAATGGCTGAGCCATTACAAACGTTGACTCTATCTCCCCTTGTAAGTACTCTCACACTTCTTATCACACTGTCTGTACTCGGCTAGCTTGATTATCACTTCAAAAGTTTTTTTTCTCTTAATTAATTGGCCTCTCAGAGTTGGTAAGACAACTCCCACCTGTTTATGCTCTCTGTATGTGTGTATATATATCTCCTCATTATATGTTCCATTCTATATGCATCCGAAGAAGTGGGCTGTAGTCCACGAAAGCTTATGCTCTAATAAATTTGTTAGTCTCTAAGGTGCCACAAGTACTCCTGTTCTTCTTTTTCCTAAAATAGAAGTTTAGTATATGCAATCTGGGGAAAGGCATGGCCCACATGAGAGCCTGACTAACTTTGTAGTCATTTAAGGACGTGAACATTTAGTTAGTGGCAAGCTGGGGAGTGAATCTAGCCCACAATAAGACCATCTGTTCAAGTACTTTGCTGACATACATTAACAGTCTGTTAACACGCTTTGATCTAGTCCTCTTTGAAACAAGACTTAATTCATGTCAGCAGGGGGGACACAAACAAGGAGACTGCAGCAACCTAGTGCAGGCTGGATTCACATCCCAGCTTAATGTTTGTGGAGACAAGCTCTTATGGTATGTCTACACAGCAATTAGACACCCGTGGCTGGCCTGTGCTAGCTGACTTGGGCTTAGGCTGTGGAGCGGTTTCATTGTTGTGTAAACTTCTGGGCTTGGGCTAGAGCCTGGGCTCTAGGACCCTGCAGGGTGAGAGAGTCCTAGTGTTCGGGCCCAGGCCCGGAAGTCTACACAGCAATGTAACAGCCTCGCAGCCTGAGTCTGCTGATTTAGGCCAGCTGGGGGGTTTTCTTTGCTGTGTAGACATCCCTTAAGGCTTGTCTGAAATGCAGCATGCACCAAAGTGCTGCACTGCAACTCCCCCATGTGGACACTGCTGGCATGAACTAAAAGGCACCTAGCTCATGTTAACATGGTTCTAACCCAAGCTAGGTGTCTTTTAGTTCATGCCAGCAGCGTCCACATGTGGCAGTTACAGTGTAGCACTTGGGTGCATACTGCAATTCACACCCCCATAATCTGAACTGCAGAGCTGCGTACACAAGCCCTTAGACTTTGGAGTACTAATGAATAACCTTGCAAAATAGCTTGTTGTGCCAGTGAGACCAGAACCAGTGTTATATCATCCAAATTCCAAAGCAAAAAAACAATCTGCATTTTAACTAGACACTAAGCTTTAATTCTTACCTCAATACCATCAAATTCAAACTTGATAACTGGTACATACGCATCTTCTATTGCCTGTAAAGCAGGAAGGGAAAAAGTCTAATAGTTTTTGCATTTTTAAAAGCAAGTCTTGTGTTTCACCTTCTGACCTTTTGTCACCTCCTGGGTGTAAGGCCAGAAAAAGTATTTTACCAGTATTTAAAAATACTAACAAATCAATTTGCTAGACTACTTTGCATATATGCAATACAATACTTAGTTAAGTCTTCCCATTTCTCTTGAGAAGGTGGAAAGTCCACTATTTCTTTAAAAAAAAAAAAGGTGTTTACATTTGTCTACTGTAATCAGTAAGATTGCAACTGACAACAGTTAACACTCAGCTATCTTCAAAGTTGAGAAAAGCTTTGTTTGAAATGTGACTCCTAGCTGCTCTAAAATTTAGATGATTACTTGGATTGCCTTGCCTTGAAATTTGGAGTATGAGAGAACATAAGAATGGCCATACTAGGTCAATCATCCATCTAGCCCAGTATCCAGTCTTCTAACAGTGCCAAATGACCAAGAGGGAATGAAGAGAACTGGGCAATTCCAAGTGAATTATCCCTTGTCATCCAGTCCCAGCTTCTGGCAGTTGAAGGTTTAGGGATCCCCAGAGCATGCATGGAGTTACATCTCTGACCATCTTGTGTAATAGCCATTGATAGCCTTCATGAACTTATCTAATTTTTTTTTAAACACAGTTATGCTTTTGGCCTTCATGACATCCTATGGCAATGTGTTCCACAGGTTAATTGTCAGTTGTATGAAAAAGCACTTCCTTTTGTTTGTTTTAAACCTGCTGTCTCTTAATATCATCGGGTGGCCCCTGTGTTATGTGAAGGGGTAAATAACACTTCCTTATTCACTTTCTTCACACCATTCATGATTTTATAGACTTCGATCATATCCCCTCAGTCATCTCTTTTCTAAGCTGAACAGTCCCAGTCTTTTTAATCTCTCCTCATATAGAAACTATTCCATACCCTTAACAAAGAAGGGCAACACAAATTATACCTTTTCCAATTCTAATACATCTTTTGGGAGATGGGGCAACAAGAACTGCATGCAGCATTCAAGGTGTGGGCATACCATTGATTTATATAGTGGCATTATGATATTTTCTGTTTTATCATCTCTTTCCTAATGGTTCCTGACTATTTTTTGATGGCCATCACACATTGAATGGATGTTTTCAGAGCGCTATCTACAATGACTCCAAGATCTCTTTCTACAGCTAATTTAGACACCACCTTTATATAGGTGTAGTTTTTTTTTTTTAAAGGTGCATTTTTTTGCACTTAACATTGCATTTATTCTGCCATTTTGTTACCCAGTCAAGTGAGATCCCTTTAACTCTTCTTGCTCAGCTTTGGACTTAACTATTTTGAATAATTTTGTATCATCTGCAAATTTTGCCACCTCACAAGTCCCAGTACAGGTCTTTGGCGGAAACCCCACTACTTGCCTATCTCCATTACTGAAACTGTTTATTCCTACTCTTTGTTTCTTATCTTTTAACTAGTTACTGATCCAGGATGGCTTATCCCATGATGGCTTAATTTGCTTAAGAGCCTTTGGTGAGGGACCTTGTCAAAGGCTTTCTGAAAGTCCAACTACACTATCATCCACTGGTTTCAGAGTAGCAGCCGTGTTAGTCTGTATCCTCAAAAAGAACAGGAGTACTTGTGGCATCTTAGAGACTAAAATTTATTAGAGCATAAGCTTTCGGGGACTACAGCCCACTTCTTCGGATGCATATAGAGTGGAATAAATATTGAGGAGATATATATACACACACATACAGAGAACATAAACAGGTGGGAGTTGTCTTACCAACTCTGAGAGGCCAATTAAGTAAGAGGGGAAAAAAAAACTTTTGAAGTGATAATTAAGATAGCCCAGTACAGACAGTTTGATAAGAAGTGTGAGAATACTTACAAGGGGAGATAGATTCAATGTTTGTAATGGCTCAGCCATTCCCAGTCCTTATTCAATCCTGAGTTGATTGTGTCTAGTTTGCATATCAATTCCAGCTCAGCAGTCTCTCGTTGGAGTCTGTTTTTGAAGTTTTTCTGTTGTAAGATAGCCACCCGCAGGTCTGACATTGAATGACCAGACAGGTTAAAGTGTTCTCCCACTGGTTTTTGAGTATTATAATTCCTGATGTCAGATTTGTGTCCATTAATTCTTTTGCGTAGAGACTGTCCGGTTTGGCCAATGTACATAGCAGAGGGGCATTGCTGGCACATGATGGCATATATCACATTGGTAGATGTGCAGGTGAACGAGCCCCTGATGGTATGGCTGAGGTGATTAGGTCCTATGATGATGTCACTTGAATAGATGTGGACAGAGTTGGCATCGGGCTTTGTTACAAGGATAGGTTCCTGGGTCAGTGGTTTTGTTCAGTGATGTGTGGTTGCTGGTGAGTATTTGCTTTAGGTTGGGGGGTTGTCTGTAAGCGAGGACAGGTCTGTCTCCCAAGATCTGTGAGAGTAAAGGATCATCTTTCAGGATAGGTTGTAGATCTCTGATGATGCGCTGGAGAGGTTTTAGTTGGGGGCTGAAGGTGACAGCTAGTGGTGTTCTGTTATTTTCTTTGTTGGGCCTGTCTTGTAGGAGGTGACTTCTGGGTACTCGTCTGGCTCTGTCAATCTGTTTTTTCACTTCAGCAGGTGGGTATTGTAGTTTTAAGAATGCTTGATAGAGATCTTGTAGGTGCTTGTCTCTATCTGAGGGATTGGAGCAAATGCGGTTATATCTTAGAGCTTGGCTGTAGACAATGGATCGTGTGGTGTGTCCTGGATGGAAGCTGGAGGCATGTAGGTAAGTGTAGCGGTCAGTAGGTTTCCGGTATAGGGTGGTATTTAGGTGACCATCGCTTATTAGCACAGTAGTGTCCAGGAAATGGACTGCTTGTGTGGATTGATCTAGGCTGAGGTTGATGGTGGGATGGAAATTATTGAAATCATGGTGAAATTCCTCAAGGGCTTCTTTTCCATGGGTCCAGATGATGAAGATGTCATCAATGTAGCGCAAGTAGAGTAGGGGCATTAGAACAATGCTTCCTTAGCTCTCGTCCCCTAAGTCAGCCATAAAAATGTTGGCATATTGTGGGGCCATGCGGATACCCATAGCAGTGCCGCTGACTTGAAGGTATATATTGTCCCCAAATGTGAAATACTTGTGGGTGAGGACAAAGTCCAGCCACCAGGTTAGCTGTGACATTATCAGGGATACTATTCCTGATAGCTTGTAATCCATCTGTGTGCGGAAAATTGGTGTAGAGGGCTTCTACGTCCATAGTGGCCAGGATGGTGTTTTCTGGAAGATCACCTATGGATTGTAGTTTCCTCAGGAAGTCAGTGGTGTCTCGAAGATAGCTGGGAGTGCTGGTAGCGTAGGGTCTGAGGAGAGAGTCCACATAATCAGACAAGCCTGAAGTTAGGGTGCCAATGCCTGAGATGATGGGGCGTCCTGGATTTCCAGGTTTATGGATCTTGGGTAGCAAATAGAATACCCCTGGTCGGGGTTCTAGGCATGTGTCTGTACAGATTTGTTCCTGTGCTTTATCAGGGAGTTTTTTTAGCAGATGGTGTAGTTTCTTTAGGTAATCCTCAGTGGGATCATAGGATAATGGCCTCTAGAATATGGTGTTAGAGAGCTGTCTAGCAGCCTCTTGGTCATATTCCAATTTATTCATGACGATGACAGCACCTCCTTTGTCAGCCTTTTGGATTATGATGTCAGGGTTGTTTCTGAGGCTGTTGATGGCGTTGTGTTCAGCATGGCTGAGGTTATGGGGCAAGTGATGTTGCTTTTCCACAATTTCAGCCTTTGCACGTTGACGGAAGCAATCTATGTAGAAATCCAGTCTGTTGTTTCGACCATCCGGAGGAGTCCACGCAGAATCTTACAACAGAAAAACAGACTCCAACGAGAGACTGCTGAGCTGGAATTGATATGCAAACTAGACACAATCAACTCAGGATTGAATAAGGACTGGGAATGGCTGAGCCATTACAAACATTGAATCTATCTCCCTTTGTAAGTATTCTCACACTTCTTATCAAACTGTCTGTACTGGGCTATCTTAATTATCACTTCAAAAGTTTTTTTTCCCTCTTACTTAATTGGCCTCTCAGAGTTGGTAAGACAACTCCCACCTGTTTATGCTCTCTGTATGTGTGTGTATATATCTCCTCAATATTTATTCCACTCTATATGCATCTGAAGAAGTGGGCTGTAGTCCACGAAAGCTTATGCTCTAATAAATTTGTTAGTCTCTAAGGTGCCACAAGTACTGCTGTTCTTTTATCATCCACTGGTTCACCCTCATACACATGCTTGTTGACACCCTCAAAGAATTCTAATAGATTGGCAAGACATGACTTCCCTTTACAAAAGCCATGTGAGTCTGTAAGGATATGTTTGTAGAAGAGTATAATTTAGAGATGCTCCCTCATAAGGGGTATTATGAGCATAGGAATTTGGAGATGTACCCTGGAGGCAGGCATTGGGAACATCAAATTGGCTGTGTGCAGCAGCGCACTACAGAAGCTCTCCAGTTTGTTTTATTAAAGTTTTATTCCTTTCTTGTTGATTGGTTTGTTATTTAATGAACCCCAAGATCATTACAAAGTCTTCCCCAATATATCACGTTTATCTATGTGTCTGATAATTCTGTTCTCTCTTATGGTTTCCACCAATTGCTAGATACTGAAACTAGGATTAACTCGGGGGGGCACTGGGCAGAGTTACTGAACCAAGTTTAGGGTCATTTTCTTAAGAGACAGCTTTCATCCCACCCCCACCTCCCAAAAAAAGCTTGTTTTAAGGTTGCCAGTCAGTCAACTTCTTTGCACAGACTTGGGAATCAAGCCATGGCTCTGATCATATGCAAAATGCTCTCAGTTGCTTGACATTTACTCCAGCTAGTGCAAGGCACCCACTAAACCTTTGGGGGAGCAAAACTGAATAGTATTTCCCAGGAAGCTTAGCTCTCTAGAGATGTACATGCCTAATGCTCAAGTGTCAACTGTTTACAGTGTGTGTGTGTGTGTGTGTGTGTGCGTGTGCGCGCAGAAAGAGAGCCCAAAAGGCTTGCTAGCCAGCCATGAAGTACAGGACCTGAGCAGCTCAAAGGTACATATTACTACCACTGAACCTGAACAACACCGAGCACAGTAACTTCTAATCTGGCCATTGGACAAAAATATAAATAAATCAGGACAAAAATGTAAGCATGTTTCTAAAAATCTGCCTCTGTCAAAGGATTTTTTTTTTAAATTTTGGGAACATGTATTCTGAGTGCACTCAAACTATCTTTGAAAAGAAAATAATATTACACAAGGAAATGCTTCTTGGGAGGAGAGGAAGATACATGGGGAGGGATGGCAGGGGAGAAGGGTTGTGGGACTCAGGATGAGGAGCAGGTGTAAGGGGAGTTGCAAGGTGAGGGATGACATGAAGGTGGGTGGTGAGACTACAGGAAGGAATTAGGAGCGGGGTGCTTGTCAGTCCCATATTCTCCTTTCCCATATATGTGCCAGGATGTAGGAGACACCTGCCCCATGTGGGTGTCAAAATCCCTTTTCCTGTCCATGTCCAACTCCCGTTTCAGATCTGGGAAAAGGGGGGTTACCAGATTTCCCCTTCTCTCGCCTCCTCCCCCAAGCTGTCATATGAGGAAGCCATGTCCCTCTGGGTGGAGAACGGAGAACAAGCATAGTGGGAGCTTGCACCAAGAACACTGCTGAGACTGGGATGATCCGAGAACCAGCCAGCTTCATGCCTATCACAGGCTTGGGGAGAGGGGTGAACACCTACTGAGATGAATGGAGTAGTTCACACATCTGAGCTGTTGATTCAGGGTATATTATATGTTGTTGGGGATAGTGGGAAGAGGAGAAAGACACACCAGCCTTTTTTCACATGCTTCAGTTTAGTTTTATTCCATAATGGTTACAGTATCAGTTACCCAGTTAGTTCAAGTGGGCAAAATCTGTGTGGCAGCTTTAAATGTTCCAGCCCTGCTGATGACCCCTGTAGGTATCAGTATAATGCAACATGAGGGAGTTTGTTTTTTCAGTTTGCCTTTTATTATTATTATGGGAAGTTACAAAAAACGACTTTACAACCTTAATGCTCTTAAAATCAAGCATTCAGAATTTAGGAAATGCCAAAATTAAGGTTGACTGTTCAACCTTCATTTGACCCCCTTGTGTGCCTGCATGATGATACAGTTTTAATTAGTTTTTTCTGCAGGACCCTTGCCTCATTCAATGCACAGGATGGATATGCGCGGAGGATGAATTGGGGATGTATATTAAAGGAGGCTGTTCCTATAGGACTCGTGTTGCAGAAGCTGGAAGGCATGTAGCGAATGAGGCAGGGGACTGTAGGAAGAGGAAGGATGGTTTCCTGGTTAGATCAGCTGAATGCTGCCCAGGATAACTGAATTTTATCCCTGCCTCTGCTGCACAGTTCCTATGTAATCTAGGCAAGTCACTTAAAACCAAAAATTTCACTAAATGTGTGCATTTCTCATCGTCTGGATGCCCAACTTTGGACCTTTGTGCTTGATTTTGCAGAAATGCTGAGCATTCAACTGCAAGTGAAATCAATGGGCGCTGTGATTTAAACATGTTAAGTGCAGTATAATACTAACCACTTGGGACATGCTTTTTCTCAGGGTCTCTCAAATTGGGCACACAAAATTAGTGTGTAATTTGTAGAAAGAATATTAACCACTATCATAATGCATATATACAAAGGGGTTGATTGAAGTTTCACAGGCAACTTTGATTCTGATATTTCCTACCTAGAGTGCTTGACTTTGCAACCTTAGTGTTTTAACAGAGTTGTGTGTACAATACTATTTGAAGACTGCTGTCAGCAACAGTAATTTTGTGAAATTGGTCAGTTTAAGAGTTTAGTTGACAGTGTCCCTTTAACATGGACAAGTTTATTACTCTGAATACAAGTAGAAAACTTACTCTTAAATTCCTGATTCCATCTTGAACCTTTAGCTTTTCAAAGAATGACTGAAAGAAATCTGATCTTTCCACATGTCTAGGAGCAACACAAAGAGCATCTATGTCAGCACCTGCAAAAATATCCCATACATCTTCAGTTAATCAAGCAGTTAGTCTGAAACACTATATGACTAGACACTATTAAAAAGGACATACCTTTGGTGTGTACTCCAAGCCTATAGGACCCAAATGTGAATATTTTCCCACCAACATTTGCTACAACTGAAGGTGGGAGGTTCTATAAATAGAGCAGAAATACAAGTTTAAAATACAGCTCTTGGTTCCCAAGGTCTAGAGCCCTACAAGCTATATTAGCACTATGAAAGAGCTTAAGTTGGCTTGTTTTGGCAGTTAGTAAGATTTCAACAGATAAAGTGCAGTTACTACAGGTGAAATAATTGAGAAGAAGATCTCAGCAATTTCTAAACAAAAATAAAAATTGCTGTATGTGGGGACATTAGCTTAGGCTGCCTTGATGAACAGCAACACACTGATTGCTCAGGTACAAAAGGTTGTCACTGGATTAAGAACTTTTGTTACCCATTTCGTAACAATCTTCTCTAGCCAACTGAAGTAACAGCAATATGAAATCATGGTGGCAATCATTTCCTGGTGGATTTACAAAAATACAATGGAAGCATTTATTACTATAAAAGTAACATCTGCAGTGTAGGTAAAAGATACTTCCATTTATGTGAATTTGAAGAGCCATGTAATAAATTAAATACAGCCAGTATAGGATATAAACTGGATCATAACTGATGAGCTATAAATAGCTATTTCACTGCCAGACTGAAATACTTTTAAAACTTTGATCAAGGCTAGACTGTCACTCTCTGCTTTATTGAGAGGCTCTGCAGGATTACATTTAATTAATAACTGTCAACAAATGTCAATTTCGATTGATGCTGAAATTGACGAAAAACTATCAGTCCTAACAGTGGGCATGCCTGCTGGGATCAGGTGTCACTGGTCTTGCAGCCATGCAGGGAGCCCTCTGTAGCCTTGCTGTTACTGGAGCAAGTGGGTCTGTGACAGCAGTGCTGCAGAGGGCTCCCTGCACTGCCTCAGGACTAGCGGCACCTGATCCTTGCAGGCACTAGGGTGGGGTGGGGGGGACGGCGGCAGGCTGGCTGTGGTTTTGGCAGGGCAGAGCAGAAACCCCTGTTCAGGTCTGCAAGGAGGAAGCGGTGGTAGCGGCCACCTTGCTGCTTAATACTTCCTGCCCAGAGACAACTTCCTCACTGCTGGCAAGGACTGAGTGGGGCCAGTGACACTGAATCTCCGCAGGAACAAGGTGAAGAAAGGCTGCGGTCCTGGCCTGGCTGAGTAGAGCCCCCAACCAGGGCGAGGAGGAGGAGCCATCCCTGGGAAGGAGCCATTTAGCAGCAGGTGGCCTCCTCCTTGGCTAGGGATGATGACTCCTCTCAGCCCTGGCCAGGGTTTCTCTGCTCTGACCCACCCGGATCCCAGCCTTCCAGGGATCCAGCGTCACCAGCTCTGTGGCCATCCCGGGAGCCCTTTGCAGCTCTGCTGTCACTGCCCTGCTCGCCTACTCACCAGCCAGGAGCGTAGGAGCTATCCCCAGGCAGGAACTGTTGAGCAGCAGGGTGGCCTCACCCACAACTGAGGCTCTTCCTCTTCTTTACAGTCCTGGAAGGAGGGGGCCTCTGCTCTTCCGAGCCAAAATGACTGCACCCACCCCCAAATCTTGTGCCCCGGTGGCTATGGACCTTTGGCCACACCAGGAGCCCCCTGCAGCCCTGCTGTCAGAACTACCCTCACCCTACCCCCTGTAACTGTAAAAATAAAAATAGTTACTAGAAAAAAAAATCTCTAGCACATTGATAAGATCATGGAAGTTAAAAAAAAAATAATCTCATTTTGCCAGGCCCTACACTCATTGGTTAAAAGTTATCTGGTTCTAATTTGTATTGCTAAACACTGATTATTTATTTACGGCCAATTCACTTAATTGCTACAACAAGGTTTAAGGATCTAGGTAGTTAAAATCTTCCAAACCTTAACTTGAGTGACAGTTGCTACAAGTCTATTGCCCAATATGTAGATGGAAAATTTATTATTCCTTTGCAGAAAGTCAGAGGACAGAATCCAAAATACAAGATTGAGAATTACTTGAATTGGAATTTTAAAAATGGTTTACCTTACTCTCACTGAGTTCTGAAATCCATTCTTTGACTAATTTATTCAATTTACCAAGAACAATCAGCCTGTAATGAGAATTATCATTAGACTTCGTTTTAAAATATATTCAAGCAATGTGTTTCAATTATATTAAAAGTTATACCTGTGATTTAGTTCTTCCTCATCTTCAAATACTCCAAATGGCTTCATGGCTTCAATTAATTTCTGAGTGTAAATATAATCTATTTCCTTAGGAGGAGTCAAGCTAATTGGAGATGTTATTCCATAGTGCTTCTGAGGCTGATTCTCCAGCATAGAATTTCTGTTGAAGGAAACAGTAATGTTAAATATAACCAATGCCAGAAATGGTACTCTTACTGTAGTCAATGGTTACACCACTTTTGCTTACACTTTCAAAACCAACCTCTGCTCTTTCACCCACAGTGACAAGCAGGTGCAAAATCAGAAGCCAGACTTAATCCTGACTGAGGAGAAAGTAATGATTATCCATGAGCTTATCCAAATGCAAGAGGTCAAATTAATGGCACTGCAATGATAATGAAAGCATTATATTTTATTAACCAATATAGATTTAGAAGGAAAAGAAATTTACTGCTGCCATACTCAAGACCTTAATACAAGCCATTTACATATAGAGTCAGGTGGACAAAGATGGTCACTGGGCTAGTAAAGATAACAGTGGCTACTTTCAAGTTTTACTTTTGTTCTGTTTCCCCACCTTTTTTCAAATTATAGTTAATTTTCAATTTATTTCCTGCTAACTCCAAACCCAGCAAGATGAAGACATATGAAGTGAACATCTCACTACTGGTTTACTTTTAGTTACGTATTAGATACAGTAAACCAGTGTCATTTAAAGTTCAACAAAATAAGCCTTATAAACCATTTTCCGAGAAAAGTGGTGGTAATCTGAGGGCATGACTGAAGTACCTATGGTAGTAGGAATGAAGTGTCTTCCTGGGAAGACACCACTGCCCCTCCACTACCAGCTCCAAAGTAGGGCTGGAGAGGATCTATGGAAGAAGGAAAATGGTATGAAATGGGCTGTGAGGAGCATGTTTACCAGCAGTAAATGGGAGAGGGGGAGCTCCAGACTTCCTGCTTCACTTCAGGGGTAGTGTAGGAGAAGGGGCTCTGCATAATTTTCTGCAGCATATGAGGACTGAGATGGAGGAGTCATTTTGCACCTCTGCAATGAGCGTTCTTCCCTTACCCCCATAAAAGGTATCCTAGCCCAGCCACTGTTGTAGCATACCAATTTTAAAAACCAATCTCCTTATGCAGATGGGCTTTAAATCAAGTATTAAAATGAGCTCTTTGTTAGGGGGCTGTATCTGTACGTTGGGCCAGATGATCCCAAATTTTCACCAAAATATAGCCCTGCCCTTGTTCCAGGATAACATTCAAGACAATTTAGCTATCCATGTGGATTTTAGCACATTTTTAAAATTAAAAAGTAGTTTTGGGGATGCATTTTGGGAACTTCATCAAGTAACACTGAATTAGAAGCACAAACTCCACCCCAATTTTTAAAGCTATTTCCTTTTGCACGTCAATTTTAAAGCACTATGAAATTTATAAGCAGGTCATTTTGGAGGTGCTGTATCTCAGGAACTCCCTTCACCAAATGACCATGAATCTGCATACAACCACTACCCATGTCCCAGTGGCACATCTGGGCATACTTCATCACCACTTAGCTACCAAATCCCATTTCTTCCAGATTTCTCCATGCCCCTGGTAAACTTTGAGGGGTTACATAAGAAGGGAAGGTGGTGGGGGCAGTAAAGAGTATATGTACCAGCTGGAGCCAGGAAGGGAAAGGAGCATGGAGATACAGACTCCCCACTCCAAATCTGGGCCTACCATATGGGGAACAGGCTCTGCACACCCAACTGTAGCATAGGAGGATAGCAGAGGTATAAAGTGGCTTGTTCTTCACAGGTTCAACAAGGCTCTCCTGGCAGAAGTTTATTAATTCAAGTTAGCTAACAAGTTAAGAACACTTTTTTCCTAGGGAAGACAAGACTCTAGAGAGAAAGTTGATAGTGAAAGTAGGTGTCTGCAAGAGAAGTAAAGCTGAACCAATTTGTGTTAGTCCTAAAGTTTTTCTTCTCATGTTTACAGAATTCTCTGTGGCTCCATCACAGCATATCAGCTGAAGAGAACAGCTGATCAACAGTGGCAGAGAGTCAGGTATTAATGGAGCTGTGAAAGAGGGGAGGAGAGGGGGAAGAGAAAGGAAACCTAGTTCAACCTCTTCATGTTAGAGAATGAGCATAGGGATAATGATTTACAATCTTTAACACCAGAAGGGGAGGATAGGGAAGCAGCCTCTGGGAGAGGGGTATAGAAAGCAATGACTAAAGTCGCATCTTCCTGAGTTGGTTTATTTTTAGAAGTGAACAATTCACAAAATGGACAACACCCTGCATTTTTTGTGGATTGGGTTAAGGTTCATCAATGATAAAGTCAAGTTAATAGAACATGCAGCAGCATTGTGAGACATAATTAGGGATTTCAAAGCTAATCTCCCTCAGTAAGAGCATTTATTTGGAATGTACATCTGTAGGTGCTTCAGATCTGGTCTATCAAGTATTTATGTGAATTTGTTTCCCTTCATGTTACCCTCCTTTTAAAGTCTCATTGAAAGTGAAATCATGTTGATTTTATGAAGGCATCATATTTCTAATAAATTAAAATTCCTTCTAATTTAATATATATAATTAACATACAATATTAGTGTTATTCTCCAATGTGTACGCAGCATTGTAAAGTGTGTACAAAGTCAATATTTATGACAGGCCAAATGTGTCTTTGCCTTCGCATGAGGGGTGTCAATAGGTCAGTGTCCACATTCAAAGTCAATAACTGGACAGTTATGCCCCTCTGAAAGTAGATATGGGCCAACAATGGTGAGTCACAGCAGCATTTTGGCATAACTCATTTTAATTATGGCATAAAAGCTTCTGTTTCCTTTTAACACTTGTTAAAATACACTTTTAAACAAAGAATTTAAGACCAGAAGACATCATTTGATCATCCAGTCTGGCCTCCTGTATATCACAGGAGGTTAAATTTCACTCCTTTACCCCCTGTATTGAGCCCAATATTTTGTGTATGGCTACAGCATAACATCCAGAAAGGCATCCTGTCTTGATTTGAAGACATCGAGATATGGAGAATCCACCACTTCCCTTGGCATTTTGTTTCCATGGTTAAACACCATCCCTTACAAATCTGTTATTTGTATTATTATTATTATTGTTATTTCTAATTTGAGTTTCTCTGGTTTTAGCTTCCAGCTGTTGGTTTTTATTATGCCTTTCTCCACTAGATTAAAGAGCTCTTTAGCACCTGGTATTTTCTCCCAGCACAAGAACTGCTACAGAATAATCAAGTCACCTCAATCTTTTGTATTAACTATTTAACTCAGATTGCCTTGCAGTGAGAACTTACATAAATCAGTTTCTCCGGCCCTCAAACCATTTTTGTGGCTTTTCTACACTCCAATTGCTCAATCCTTTATAAAATATTGACACCAGAACTATATTCAAGTATTCCAGTACCAGCCGTATCAGTGCTGTATACAGAGGTAAAAATCCCTTCCCTATTTCTACTTACTAACTCCCGTTTACATATCCAAGCATTGGATTAGCCCTTTTTTGCCAGAGCATTGCACTGGGAGCTCGTATCAAGTTGCTTGCCCACCATATCCGCTAAATCCTTTTCAGAGTCACCCACCGTCCAGGATATTGGCCCCCATTCATTCTGTAAGCATGGCCTGCATTCCTTGTTCCTAAATTTCTAATTTGGCTGTATTAAAATGCATTTTCTTGAATGTGCCATTTACCAAATGATGCAGATCATGTTGTGAAGTTGCCCTGTCCTGATTTACGACTTGCCAATCTTTATGTCATCTGCAGATTTTATCAGCAGTGATTTCATATTATCATGTATACTAAATCTATGCAATTACCTTTATCTTGTCATCTCAAATAGAATCAGGTTTGTATAACAGGACATATTTTCCATAAAGCCACATTGATTGGCATTAATTATATTTCTCTCCTTTTAATTCTCAGTTAAATCCCATATTTTGCTAGGACTGATGTCAGGCTAACTGACATATCATTACCTGGGTCATTGAGCTCACCCTTTTTGACCATAGGTACAACATTAACCCTCTTCTGGAATATCCCTGGTATTCCAAGGTTTAGTAAAAGACAGTATCAGCAGGCCAGAGATCTCCTCAACCAACTCTTAGTCATGGCGTAGCTAACATACTGAAAGAGTCTAATGTTGACAACAGGACACATTGCATTTAACATCTGCTAAACTTGCTGAGTTTTCAGTGGCTTTAAGAGTAGGGAGCCTTGTCTATGTAATATTTGCCAGTGATATCACACCTTTATATCCTAGTCTAGACAAAGCCTACATGATATTTAAAATAGAGTTTGTCATCTATTTTTTAAAATGATCTTTTTCCTAACCTAGACAAGGCTGAACTCAGCAGAAGATGAATAAAAAAAAATTAATGGAAGGGACCCCATAGCCATCACTGAGAACAGACATTGTTGAGTGTGACACAGGCCCAATGGGGATCCCCACACTCCCTTAGCAGTAATGTATGGACTGGGCAGCATTCCCTTTAATTTTTTATGTCCATGAGCGGAATTAATTTTATTATGTGAACTAATATGGAGGTGATGTGTGGTGGGACTGAGGGTTGGGATGCGGGAAGGGGGGGTAAGAGCTTTGTCTGGGGGTGTAGGCTCTGGGGTGGGGCTGGGGATGAGGGGATTGTGGTGTGGGAGGCTGCTCAGGACTAGGGGAGAGAATTGGGGTGGGGAGTGCGGGCCAGGGATGAGGGGTTTAGGGGTTCAGGCTGCCCTGGGGGTGGGGCTAGGGCCAGGGGGTTTGGAGGGGAGAAACAGCCCCCGAAAGAAAGTGTCTGGGGTCCAATGACACTCCAGAGAGCCAGGAGAAAGGGTCCAGGAGCCACTCCCAACCCTACAATAAAGTAGCCCCCAACCCTAGAGGTTGCCCAGTAGATCCTCATCCCCGCATCTACTTCATGACCTTCACTACAATCTTTGTGTGTGAGAAACTGACCAATGCTCCTCTCCAAAAAAAAAACCCTGCTCCCACAGCCAGCCTCTATATAGCATGGCCAGCAACCTCAGCAACATGGCCACAGCTCACAGCCTTCCCAACAACCTCTGTAGGGACACCAGCCCCACCTCAACCTTAGGGTTGCCAGGTGTCTGTTTTTTGACCGGAACACCCGGTCAAAAAGGGACCCTGGCGATTCCAGTCGGCACTACTGACTGGGCCATTAGAAGTCCAGTCGGTGGCACAGTGGGGGCCTGGGGCTAAGGCAGGCTACCTGCTCGCCCAGACTCTGCGCATCCCATTGGTTGGGAACTGAGACCAACGGGAGCTGGGGGCCGTTGTCTGCAGGCACGAAGGTAGCATGCAGAGCCTCCCTGGCCTCCCATACGCCTAGCGGTCACAAGGACCAGGAGGCCGCTTCCTGGGAGCTATGGTAAGCGCTGCTGGGACCCCGTGCCTGGAATCCCCTCTTGCACCCCAAACCCCTGCCCCAGCCTGGAGTCCCTCCTGCACCCAAACTTCCTCCCATAGCCCACAACTGGACCTCCCCAACCCTCTGCCCCAGCCCTGAGCCTCCTCCGGTACTCCAAACCCCTCATCCCCAGCCCCACCCTGCAGCCCACACCCCCTCCTGCACTCCAAACCCCTCAGCCCCAGCCCCACCCCAGAGCCCACATCCCTACCCGGGGTCCTTACTCCCGGAGACCCCAACTCTCTGCCCCAGCCTGTAGCCCTCTCCTACACCTTGAACCCCTCATTTCTGGCCCCACCTAGAGCCCAATCCCCTGCCCTAGCCTGATGAAAGTGAGTGAGTGTGGGGGAGAGCGAGCGGGGGTCAGGGCCTCAGGGAAGGGGCAGGGGTGTTTGTTTTGTGTGACTAGAAAGTTGGCACCCCTACTCAACTTGTGAGGAACAGGAAGTGCACAGCCAGGGGGAACTTAGTTGTCCAGGATTCCCCGCACAGATCCTGTCCCTATCTCCCTTCAGTCTTTGGGAGGTGATTCCCTCACAGACTCTGGCCTGGCCTGACCCCCTCTCCCCCAGTCCTTGGGGGATAATCCCTAACCCAGTCCCCCTCATTCACTGGTGGGGAGACTCCCTCACACAGACCCTGGCCCCAGCCATCTGCCCCCACTCGCTGGGAATTAATTTCAAACTGGTGACTCTGTCTTGTATCTGGAGGATTTTGCTTTAGAGAGAACAGGAACTAGGTCTACTTGGCAGCAATACATACCAGCATGTCAGGTGTGGGATTCCCCGGTTTGGGGAAAGGGTCCTAGCCATATGCCTCTGCACAAACACCAACCCTCCTCCTAGGGGTCAGAGTTAACCCCTGTAAAAGGTACCACACAATAACAGAACACTTATCTAACCCAGGCAAAGTCAGGAGTAAATCCAGGGTAGAATTTCTAGCAGACATTACAGCTCCAGCACAACATACACCCCACAGCCCTGACCTCTAACCTAGCAAGAAACACACAGACTTTCTGCCCACATCAATGCAACCCCCCACCCCACCCCAGGGTCAGTCCAACCTGGCCACGCAGTCAGACATTAAGGTGCGCTGAGAGTTCAAAAGGGTGGGTCTGGCTCTGCAAAAAGGGGACCCATGTGGGCACAATCACCAGTACAGCAGCTGGCTCTCCTTCAAGCAGCTCTTAGTTCTGACTTCGCACAACCCTGGGCTTCAGCATCTTTCTGTGCTGCTGAAGTCCATCTGGGGCAGCTCCAGGTTCTTTTGTTCCCCCTCCAAATTCTGCTCATTGGCTCAAACCCTCTCAGGTGGCCTGTTAACCACTTGTGTCCTTGTTTTGGAGTGCACTGCCCCCACTCAGTCATGTTTTGTTGTCTTGTGTTGGGGGCGGGGCGGAAGGTGGCAAAGAACAATGGTATGGCATTCTACTGCCCTCACAGGGCACAGGCATCCCTCCTGAGAGCTGAATCACCTAAGTGTAAAGCCATGTCTGTGGAGAGCTGGCACCATAGCTCTGACAGGTGTGAGCTGCCCCACTCATCTTAGTGCTAAAACAGATGCCAGTGATACTTTGAATATTAACTATTTCACTGCCCAACAAAGCATGAAAGCAAGAAATGGATCATATTGAAGCTCTAAGCAATCACTGAAACTTTTTTCAGTGCTGTCAACTTGGAAGAGAATATTTCTCCATTGTAGAGTTAACTTGGGCATTTACTCAGGTGTTGCTCCTACCTGTTCACACACAAATCCCTGTCACTCTAGATTAGGGGTGCTTTAAACACTGGCTAACAGACAGTAGAAGATGAGTAATAAAAATGGGCTGAAGGGCCCCATAGCCATCACGGGGGAAAGACATGGTTGAGTGCAAGACAATAAGGATTCCCCACATGCTTATCAGGAATGTGTGGACTGGGCTCAGTCAGTAGGAAGGTGAGGGACACTGGCCTCAAGCAGACACCCTCCCCCAATCTCCCCAAAATGGGGAGGAAGGGATGTGAAGCAGCATGATTGGATGGAGGGGAGGGAAACAAGCAGGCATTAAAGAAGGGCCATATATGTTTTTCCACAGCAGAGCTCCTCTGGGATCTAACTTCACCCTGTCCAAGGCTTAGTAAATGTGACCATGACCCTAGACTGGAGGTCCCAGAAAGAGTGACTGGGTCCAGGAATAACCCTGCCAGACAGCCTGGGGAAAAAGCAAAGGCTTGGGAAAAGCAGCCGAGTCCAAAGACCTCCCTCAAACAGCCAGGAGAGGAGGGCCCTAGAGGCCACCTCCAAAGCTACCCTGCAGCTACAATAAAGCAGCCCCCATCCCTGCCCTAGAGCTGCTTAGCAGATCCTCACCCTCACATCTCCATCATGTCTTCTGCTGCAAGCTCCATGAGTGCAAAACAGACCAACACTCCACTCCAAGAACAACCCAGCCCCGCTGCCCTACCTTTATATGGTGCAGTGCAGCACCATCTGCAACATAATGAAACCTCCACTGGTTACAGCCATCCCAGCAGCCCCTGCAGGAAGAGGCCACCCCCCTCAAGCCTCTGAGGAGCGTAAACAGTCCCTGGTAGGAAGTGCAGATGCAGGGAGATTGAGTGGTTATCGAGAACAGCCGACACAGATTGTGGCCTGGATCCCCACTTCACTCATGACTCCTCACAAAGACCCTGACTTGCCCCCCCCCATTTTGGGGGGGAAGGCAGGGAGACTCCCTCACACAGACCCTGAACTGGGCACCCCCTCATACAGACCCTGCCCTCAGCCCTCTTCACTCATTAGCAGAGGGAAGCAAAAACTCTCTCACACAGATGCTGCCCTGGGATCCCCTCACTCATTATGGCTGGAGGGGGAGGAAGGACTCCCTCACACAGCCCTTCCGCCAGTCCCTCTTGCTCTTTGAGAGGGAGGCTCCCTCACACAGACTCTGCCCCAGGTCCCCATCCCCACTCACTGGAGGTTAATTTCAAATTGACAACTGTCCTTTGTATCTGGAGGATGTCGCTTTATGGAGGAGGGCATGAGCTGGGGCTCTCCTTGGCAGGAACACATACCAGGACTCCCAAGAGTTGAGCCGAGAGTAAAGCCATGTCTGTGGAGAGTTTGTAGCCATAACTTTGATAGGTCTGAGCTGCCCCAATCATCTCAGTGAGTGCTGACTCAGATGCCAGTGCTGGGGCTTTAAGTATTAACTATTTCACTGCTCATCAAACCACATAAGAAAGAAGATCAGGCCTAGACTAGACCTAAAACTTAGGTTGACCTAGTTGAATCACTCAGGGCTGTGAAAAAAATCTCACAGGGAAACTGGCCTCAACTGGTCCCCTCTCCTAAGACAGTGGGGGGAGAAAAGGGGCATAAAGCAGCATGATTGGATGGGGTATAGGGAGAAATGGAGATAACTAAACATTAGGGAAGAACCTGGCCATACAGTTTGCCACAGCAGAGCTCCTCTAGCAGCTAATTTCACCCCTCCTAAAGTCCACCCCAAAACCTCAGACAGCCGGGCCCAAGGAGAACAAACAGCTCTAGTGAAACCTCCATCCACCCCCAACAGTCATGGTAAAAAGAAGGACCCCAGGGAAAGTAGCCAAGTCCAAGAACACCAATATATAGCCAGAGAAGGGGGGCAGGGACCAGCCCCAAAACTTCACTGCAGCTACAATAAAGTAGCTCCCCAGGGCTGTTCAGCCAATCCTCACCCACACATCTCCTTCATAGCCTCCACTGCAAGCACTGCACATGTGAAACCAACCAACACTCTGCTCCAAAAGCAAGCTGCCGCCGGCCCCTGCCTGCCTCTATATAGTGCCACGCCTCTTCAAGTCACAGCTTTCCCAGTAGCCCCAGACGCCAAAGACTACCCCGCCCTTCCCTCAGCCTGCAGCCTATTGGGGAGTGTAAACAGTCTCTGATGGGAAATGCACATGGAGGGAGACTGACTCTTCACACAGACCCTGTCCTGTTTCCCCCTTCACTCCTCAGGGGGACATTCCCTCACAGAGACCCTGTCTTGGGCTTCCTCATTCTTTAGGGGGACCCTTCCTCATACAGACCCAGTCCTGAGCCCCTCTTGCTCATGGGAAGGAGACTCTGTCCCACAGATGCTGCTCCAGGCGCCCCTCACTCACTGGAATTTAACTTCAAATTGGTGACTCTCCTTTGTAGTTGGAGGATGTTGCTTTATGAAGGAAAGCATGAGCTGGGGCTCTCCTTGGCAGTAGTGTATACCAGCATCTCTCCCAAGAAACAAGGGTAAAGGCATGTCTGTGCAGAGTTTGCAGCCATGGCACTGACAAGTGTGATCTGCCCCATTCATCTCTGTGAGTGCTGACTCAGATGCCAATGATGGTGCTTTAAGTGTTGACTATTTCACTGCCCATCAAAGCATGTAATAAAGAAGTAGATCATATTATGAAACTCTAAGCAATCTACCTGAGTGACAACTCTTTTTGGTGCCATCAACTTGGGAGAGAATGTCTTGGGGAGGGTATTACTCCATTGCAAAGTTAATTTGGGCTCTTACTCAGGAGTTGCTCCTAACCCCCTTGTGTCGACACACAAATCTCTCTCTCCAAAGTTGAGAGATGCTTTCAACTGAGGGTAACCGGCTTATCTGGAGCTAGAACAGAACCAGAGTCAGGCTTTTGCTGAGGCCTTGTCTTTAATGCTAAAAAGGTGTGTTTTTTAATCTCAGGTAACAGGCTTGTGAGCTATTCCAAAGTAAAATCACAGTGAAACAAGGCACTTTAGTTTTACCACAAAGTAAACCAGGTGAGGTCTGCACAATACCCTTGCCTGGGGTTGACCTCACCTAGTTTACCTCATGTTAAAACTAAAGTGCCTTGTCTTCATAGTGGTTTTACCTCAGGATAGCTCATGCATGTTAGTTCCCTCAGTATAAAAACATACCGTACCTCTATTAGCAGTGAAGTAAAGGCCTTGAGCTGGTTACCAACCCCCTTTGCAGTAATAGTCCCACAATTCTGCCCAGGGAAGGACAGACAAGTTCTCCCACAATTTACCAGGGGAGAATCATAGAGCTGAAGCACAAAGAAGCACAGGATGTGTCCCCAGAAGTGACACACAAGGGGGAGCACAGCACCAGTGAGGACACAGTAACTCAGGCAGGGCTTTGCAATGTGGCTGCTTACACCTGGATGCTGGTCACTTGGGCTAAGTTGGCAGTGGTGGGATTGAAGAGGGTTGGGGTGTCTGACTCTCAGCCATGTTTCCTGTTTCTCCAGTAGCTACTGAGGTGGAAGAAAATTTGGGTGTCTGTTTCTGCTGTGTTCTCCCCTTCTCCAGTAGATGCTGGGGCAGGAGGGGATCAGGGTATCTATCTATCTGCCATGTTCTCCCTTTCCTCTGTAGCGTGGTGGGAAGAATGGGTATTGGGAGGGGGGGTGTCTCTCTGCCCTGTTCCCCCTTTCCCTCATAGGTAGTGGGGCAGTGGGCATTGGGTATCTGGCTTTCTGCCCTGTTCCCCCTTTCCCCTGTAGATAGCTCACACCTGGGCCAGGCTAACTCAGGTTAACACTGCAGTGAAGACACCCTTATTTTTTTCTGCAAAGAATCAAGTCCAAGCAGCCCAGATGCACTTTTGAGTCCCACTGTGGAGGGAAGGGGGGGAGTTAACCTGAGGGAAGAAACAGAGCCCCTAGGATACACATGATCTTATTTAATATTTATATTGAAGTAGTGCCTAGAAGCTGACCTGGCTAGGACCCTGTTATGCTAGGTGCTGCACCGACATATAGAAAATGACAGTCCCTTTCCCAAAGAACTTAAGTCTGCACAATCTATTGTGAGTGACACCTTATTTTGGTATCTCAAGTATGCAGTGCATATTGCCTTTGTGTTTTTCAATGAGGTATTGAATCTTTCCCATTCACATTGTTCTCACAGTGGAAACTGCCAAGATGTACACAAAAGACGCTCACACTCACTTTCATTGTACTTACTTGTCCTACTAACAGCTTTTGCTAATTAAAATTAATAATGTATATATGGTTTATTGTATTTCACTGAATGTATTTGGATGGGGAAACCAAACTGGTCATGATCATTTCTTGATTCTCTTGCACCAGTGTAATGCTGGGTTCACAACATGGCAGAACAATGTTATTATCATTTTGAAATTTTTCATTAAAATCTGTAAATATTTTATTTGTATTAAGTTGTTAGCCCTCTCAAGCATATACACCATAACTTTTATAATATCTTCGGAAAATTGTTGGTCTAAAAGAAGCCAATAGTATTAATTTTTAAAAAGCCATCTGTGTGCAAACATGTAATATACCCTTGAGTTTCCTTTGGTCCCAAACAGAAAATCCAGGTGCTCATCAAAATAATAATTTTGTACATCTCTCATAAAGATAAGATATAACTCTGTGAAAGTCTTTTACTGGTTTACACTGTACCTATTAGCCTCACAGCTCTTGTCTGGGAAATCAGGTGGCAGGGATCTTTATTGGATTTGCACCTCTCAGTTCAGATAAAAGGATAAATGTAATTTTAAGGTCCATCTAGTGGTAGGGTGTCAGTAGTTCAGTTTTCTTTATTCAGTCCACTTAGGCACCAATTCTGGAAAGTGATCCACAAGAGCTGACCCTTCTGCCGGTGCAGAATCATTTTACAGTACCTGCCACAGAAACTCTCAGTACAATTTACAAGGGTGGATAAAGATTCTTACTTTTCATTGCTCTCCTTAAGTCATACTGTGTCTGTGTAAATTTAGTGCTTGTGAAAGTTACAGAATGGATAGCAGTATTTATCTATTGTAGAGTTTTATAAGGCGTCTGCATACATGAACCAACTTGCAGGATTGGGGCCTAAGTCTATGGGCGGCGGGTATCATAGGCTGGGGGAGGCTGTGTCTCCCCAAACAGCCGGGCTTGGCCCCAGCCATGCTTCATCCCCAGACCCCCTCCTGCAAACCACTGCAGTTCCCCCTGTGCAGGGGCCCTGGCTCGGCACTCCGGGAGGGGCCCTGCGGCTGTGCCACCCGCCCTCCTAGTGCTCCAGGGCTAGTGGGGGGATGCCTCCCGGCACTCTGGGGCTGGGGACTGACAGCCACTGGGGGGGGAGGGGTGCAGAATGGCTGGGGTTGGGGTTAGCCTCCCCAGCCAGTGGTTCACGTGCCATCCATGCCTAAGTCCTTTGTATATATTCACAGAACAAGTATAGCAGTGGCAGTTGAAGCTTATGCACATTGGCATTGTTTCAAGCCTGACCTAGGGTGACTATCTCTAGAGGTGAAAGGGTAGATCAGTCTCCATACTTAGTCATTCTTGGTCTCTTTGATGAAACTGACAGTGAATACTAACTGGTGATTTTTGTGATGTGGCCACTGAGATCTAAACAGAAAGCAAACTCATTTCTCAACAGGGCACCAAAAATCATCAGATTGTAACAACTTTTGGTTACTACTGACTAAGTAGTGAAAGCCCCATCACAATTATCCAATCCCACTTAGGAAAAATTCTTAATCTTTAACGCCACTCTATTTAAAATAAATTCTTTTTCAAGAGTTTTAAACATCACTTTTTCCTAAAGATACAGATAAGATATAACAGCTTATTAAAGAGTAGCTAATGCCTTGTGAAAAATGTTTATAACAATCTGCCTAGACACAATTCTGGATCTGAGAGATATTTTCATTATTTTGTTCCTCCCACCCATTTTGTAATAATTTACAGGAAAACAGGATCTTTTTGGGATCTCCTCTGCAATAGTATACACAGAATTATCAATATGTTTGCAGTCATAGCTATTATGCACTGTATATTTATACACTGTGCACTGAATGCTCTTTTCTTCATTGGTGATCTTTTTCTTAGTTAAAGAAAATAGCTTATCTTAAAACAGTAAATGGAATAAAAAAAATCAATGGTATGTTCTTACTTTATTTTTACCTTTAATATTGAAAAGGACAGAATCTTATTTATACCAAATGGGGTCTCCCCTTGAGCTTGTTATTTAAATCAAAGTAAGCTAGATGCCTAAAGAAGAAAAATACAAATATCAATCCCATGGAAGAGGAAGTCCAGGGGAGCTCTTCTAGACACTTACTCCAGTGTCTAACTTTACTATCCCACACAGTCCCATTAAAAATCACTAGGACTGCTCATGGCAAGAGTAATGAGCTGGGTGGAATGGTTTTTGGGGTTGCATTAAAACCCCCATTGATATTGATTTGTGCAAGCTCACCCTGTAATTAAGTAAGCATACGCCCCCACCTAAGATTAAAAGAGCATCTGAACCAGTCCAGGAGCTGTTGGCTGAGTATTGTTTTGGGCATGCGGTAAGGCAGAAAAGACCAAAGACAAGAACAGAGAGAGGCAGAAGGGCATAGGCATGAGAAGTAGGGGTGCAGGGAGTGTTGCAGCACTCCCAGGTTTTATGCAGGGCTGCTGGCCCCACACCCCACTCGCTGGCTTGGCGCATAAATCCTGGGGGTGCTTCCCATACCTATGCCCTATTCCCAGCTCTCCGCCCGCACTCTACTCCCCAACCCCCCACCTCACATGGTGGTCAAGTCCTGGCCATCAGCCCCACTCCCCAGCCACGGTGCCCACAACCCCACTCCCAGCCCCATGCCTGGGGCCCTAGCCCCACCCCCCGCTCCCAGGCTTCCATGCCCAGCCACCCCACCCCCCACTCCTGCAGCTCAGGTCCTGGGGTCCCAGCCACCAGCCCCATGCCTGGCCCTAAGCTCCCAGGGCCCTCTGTTTTTGGCTCCACACATAGGGTCGCAGCTGCCAGGCCCTGCTGGGGGCTCCACTCCTGGCCCCACTTGCAACTGTGGCTTTGGCCCCCTTACCCCATCCAGATCCCCCCCTCCTGGAGACATAGCTCTGCTCCAAGCCTTAGCAGGGCAGGGGGGGAGATAGGGGTAAGCGGGCTGGATTTCAGCACCCCTACTACTAAAAGTGTTCCAGCACTACTGCAGAGAGGAGAAAAAAAGCAAGAAAGCCAAGCATAGAAAGCCAAAATATGACCATACAAACATCACAAACCAAGATGTGGGAGCTCAGACCTAGTGGTTGGAGCAAGAGTCAGGAACCACAGCCAGAGGTCACAGCTATCAACAGAAAACTAAAGCCAAGAGGGTCAGCATTAGAATTACAAAGCCAGGAGGAAGGGGAAAGATAGCACAAGCATTGAATATCCAGAAATCACCTCTTGCTGTTGGGGTTAAGAGCAGGTTTGCTGACTTCCCCAGCCAATCAGGAAGTGGAGTCAATCAAGTAGCTCTGCTGTGGTTCAGCTGTGCTCATAGGCTGCTTGGAGACTGGGCAGCTACAGCTGCAAGTTCTCAGTCCATCCTGACAGTGACCCTAGAAAAAGACAGAGAGCCAGGGCTTGGCTCTGTTGGCAAAAGAGGCTTGAAGCTGTAAGCTAAGAAATGGCTCCTTTTGGTCTCAGTTCCTCCTGCCTTTTGAGAAGGACTTTATATGTTCCCTGTAAATAAATAAGACTGCATTAAGGAAAATACCAGACTCCACCAGTCTCTACTTTCACCCTCAACTTTGACTGCTTGGTTCAAAAAGGGGCAACAGTAGTAAAATTAAACACCTGCATAAGTGTTTGCGGGATTGGGGCCTTAATTTGTACTAGGGGCCTGATATTGGGAGTCTTTCCATTGACTTCAGTGGGGTTTGGATGAGGCTGAGGAGGGGGGCAGTAGAAGCAGAAGTGATTGGGGACTATATAGGCAGAGAGGGCCCTAGAAGAGGGGTTCTCAACCTTTTTCTTTCTGAGGCCTTCCCAACATACTATAAAACCTCAATGGCCCATCTGTGTCACAGCAACTGATTTTCTGCATATAAAAGCCAGGGCTGGCATTAGGGGTTAGCAAACAGGAGAATTGCTTGGAGACCCAGGCCACAGGGAGCCCCATGAAGCTAAAGGGGGGGGGGGGGGCTCAGGGCCTCGGGCTTCAGCCCCATGCAGTGGGGCTTTGACTTTCAGCCTTGGGCCTCAGTGAGTCTGATGCTGGCCCTGCTTGATGGACCCCATGAAACCGGCTCATGGCCCCCCAGGGGATCCCAGACCCCCGGTTGAGAACCACTGCCCTAGAGGAGCAGGACAGTAGGATGGGGAGGTTGCAGTAGCTGGCGTGGTGGGTAGAATAGGAGCAGAGGAGGTCAGGAATAGGGGGGAAGGGTCAACAACAGAGGAGGGGGACAGGAGTCAGGGTGAAAGGGGATTGGATAGGAGCAGAGTGGATGGACAGGACGGAGCTTGGATATGTGGGAGGCGCTTACATTTAGGTGACCTAGGCGGTTGCCTAGGGTACCAGGATTTGGGGGGGGCGGCATTTTGCCGCCCTCGGCGGCAATTCGGCAGCGGGGGGTCCTTCCGCGCTCTGGGTCTTCAGCAGCAATTCTGTGGCAGGTCCTTCGCTCGCTCCAGGACCCGCCGCCGAAGTGCCCTGAAGACCGGGAGCGCGGAAGGACCCCCCGCCTAGGGTGCCAAAATCCCTGGCGCCGCTCTTGGGAGGATACGAGCAGAGGGAGAGAAGGGCAAGGAGCTGGTATGGAGCAGTGGATGGGAAATAGGGACAGGAGCTGGGTTGGGATGGGTGGGTAAGAGCAGATGGGGAAGGAGATGGGCTAAGGGCAGAAGTATCTATAACCATTATCTCACACTCCTATGCAGAACCTGAAATTGAGCTCATGAGTCCTGTCGGCAAAAAGCTGTGAAGCCTTTTGGCAAAGTGTTCTAGTGACTGGTTCACATAGAGGATAACAGGCTTCTACTGTTACCATTAGCTCAAGTGGTAGAGGTATGTGCTGTGGATCTAAACACTGGACCCTGCTACTGACCCAAGTTATGGGTCTGTAGGGTTCCTCATCATATTTCTGTTTTTTTAATTTGGAAATGATGTAAAGGTTGCAAAGTCAAGCACTCAAAAGTTAGGAAATGCCAGGATTAAGGTTGCCTGTCACACTACTTGGCATATGTAATTATATTTACTGACAAAAAACTTTGTTAACACAGAGTTAAGGTTACCTGCTGATATCTTATGCCCTTCCAGAACATAAACTTCAGCACAACTCAAATTTCTGAAAACCAAGAAATGTAGAGTTAAGGTACATACCAATGTGATCTCAACGCTGCCCTGTGAAGCTGGCAATAGCTACTGGGAATTTTCTGCATGTACTCCAGCTGCATTCACTGTGTTATGTGTAGCTGTACTGCATGGTGAAAGGATTAGTTGGAGCAGTTTGTTAGAGCTGTGTTTGTGATATGAGGTGAGCCGGGGGGCGCATGCCCTCTGGGAGCAGGTTGAGTCCCTCTCCCAGATCCCTGTGTGTGTAATCAAAGGAAAGAGGTGCATGTGTACACTGAGAGATCCGGAATGTCTAATTTCAGCACTGCATTGTGTAGGTTGTTTCAGTAATAGGGCACAGGGGTCTTCCTGCTATGGGGATTGTCAGCAGTTAGGTGGGAGATGAGTATGGTCTGTGGGTTTAATGAAGGATTCATAGATTCTAGAACTGGAAGGGACCTCGAGAGGTCATCGAGTCCAGTCCCCTGCCCTAATGGCAGGACCAAATACTGTCTAAGCAATGTTAGATGGCATCATGTGCATAAGGATGAAGGGGTTGTAAAATTTAGCATATATTCTTTCTGTGGAGTAGGCTAAGTATAAATTTGAGTGGAGGGCCGGCATAGCTCCTGTTCAGTACAGTGCACATGCAGAGTGCAAGTGTAACCCAGGTGCCTAATAGGGAGATATCTCTTTAAGAGACCTATTGAGGGGAGGTAGGAGTGAGTTGGGTCTGGGTCATTGTTGCTAGGCAGATTTATCACTCCATATCCAGAAGCTTCTGGAATTGGGTGTGGTAGTTTCTAGTATGTTCCAATGGGTTCCCTTGTTGCTGGGGTCAGACTCCATGAGGGCAAAGAGTCAGGGCAGCTGCTTTAGTAAAGGCCACATGGCCTGTGTGGTGAGTTGGGAGAAGCTGAGCCCAGGAGCAGAAAGCAGGTTGTTGTCCCTAACTTGGAAGCATTTTACAGCAGGGTTTTCTTTAAATCTGTACATTTGTGACTTAACTGAGTGATTGGTTAATCAGTTTGCTGACTGGCTAGCAGTGATTTCAACAGAGGAAGAATCTGTATGGATTCCAACTGAAGGTTCCTACAAGCAAGTGAAGGGAAAATGTTGTTTTAAACTCAGCAGACTGTCTAGATTTGGTTATCTAAGACTGTGAGTCTTAGGTGAACTAAACCTAAGCTTTTGGGAACTCTCAGTTTCTTTAGGGACTAAACTGTTCAGATTTTGGTTTGTTTTCTTTCTTTATGTTTATGTATAACTGTGAAGACAATGTCTGGGTTATAAAATAGCCATGTTATGTTGTAAAAAATAGATTATTTGTTTCTTTATTATAAGATTTTATAAAGTTATTTAATTAACTTCATTTCTTTAGTTCTTTTTGGGACTTGAATGTGGGGAGGTTGACCCTGTGCAATCCTTGCTGAAAATCCTTAGAGATTGAACCCTGGGTCTCTAGCTACTTTTCCATGGGAGTTTTTGTTGTTGTTGTTTTTTTCTTAGGCACTGGAGAAGGGCAATGAAGTGAACTCTAGCTGACCCAAAGGTTATACAAGTATGTGCGTTGGGTGTATTGGGGCAGAGTTAAGGTTCTGTGCCCTTCTTAAAAGGGGCAGAGTTAAGGTTATGTGGGCATTTACCTTAACACTATATTTCCTGGGGTTTAGAAGTCTGAATTTTGCTGAACTCACTGTTCTGAAAGGGCATGAGATATCATCGGGCAACCTTAACTCTGCATTAAGTTTTTGTCTGTTAATTTTTTTAAGCAGAAAGAAGTGTTGTTGGTAGGAGTTAGTAGTTATTTAGGCAGTTGTAGTTATGTAGGTTTGCAATTGACATGCTATTGTGGCCAGGTAATAATTATACCTAGCTGCTAGTGTTTTTCAATAGAGCTTGAAGCACTTTACCAGGAAGGGAAAACATCATTATACAGATGAGGAAATTGAGGCACAAAAAATGACTTGGGAGGGGCCCTACATTTCCATCTACAACACGGGGCTTGGAGAGGTGTGAAGTGGCCAGTCATCTCAATGTGATATTTTCAGATGAATGAGAACACCTTGTTGTGATGAATACAGCCTGAAAAATAGCTCTGAGACATAGAAACTTCTCCATTCATCTCAATGGGTGGCCTAGTACCCCTCCTCCCCCACACCTACCTCAATGCTAGTGCTTGAGAACCTTTGATATACATCAAGCATGCCCGTTCTCAACTCCTCACCCCAGTCTCAGCAGTGTATTCTTGGTGCATGCTCCCAGCATGCCTGTTCTCAGCTCCCCACTCAGCTTTCCAGGGGGGCAGGGCTTCTCCAGATACTGGCTCACATGGGCCTCCAGATCTTGGCTCACCTCGGGGTAGGGAGAGGGGCTCTACATACTAGAGGGAGAGGGTGTCCCCAGATCCTTGCACTCAAATGGGAGGCAGAGAGAGATGCTTGGACACCCACAGAGGGACAGCCTCCCACCCCCAGATCCCAGCATACACAGGATGGGAGAATGTGTGGTTGACAGGTTCCCAGGACCCCTAATGCCCCCCACTCATCCTGCTACCTGCCTACATGTAACCCCTTCCAGTATCTCTCCTCTTCCCTTGCAATTTCCCAATCTCTACATCTCCACCCCCCAACCGGAGTTCTCATCCCCTA
Organism: Trachemys scripta elegans; assembly: GCF_013100865.1. Lineage (NCBI taxonomy): Eukaryota > Metazoa > Chordata > Testudines > Emydidae > Trachemys > Trachemys scripta. Next base: position 21,021,149 of record NC_048300.1, read on the forward strand.
TCATGCATCCCTATTTATCCCTCTTCCCATAATTTCCCTCTGCTTGCTGCAGCCCCAAAGCCCTCTCCTCCTATTCCCCCCACCTCCATTTCCCTCTCCTCTCCCAGCAAGCATTTATGTATGTCATTTATTTTTCTTTTGGAAAATACTTTGGGGGTCTTCTGAATTTTCTGCTTGTAGTAGGGTTACATTTCCTCAACATAACCTGCCTTCTCCCCTGCTAAAACCCTTTGACAGAGGCCAATGGTAGCAACATGTCTACATTTCATTTTCAGATTTCTGCCCAAGGTTGGGTTTGAATTTGCGGTGCTTGAATGGTGTGCAGGTTTAATTGACATAATATGTCCCGGCCACACAGAGCCGGTGAATAGCAGATGGCTAGCCACCCTCTTGGGCACTCTATCTGCATATGAGCAGTGTAATCCTTTTGATGTGTGAGGATTAGGCATGACCCTGTCTGTATAACCTAACTCTTTCTTGAATAGTGTTCCCAGTATTGCTGTTCCAAAGGGATAGTGGATGGCAAGCACTAATTGGGTTAGATGTTTGGTCCCCAAAGGGTCTCAGGCACTCATCAGAGACCTGGCTTGCAAAAAATGTTCATAGAATCTGTCATGCTTAAGGAAAGATGTTTTTGGGGAGACTGTATATCAGGCACCTTGTGCTCAAATGGCCCCAAAATTAGCTCATTAACCCTAACCCATGCCCCCATAAGGCACACCAAATTTCAGAGCAATCCAAGTAACCATCCAGATTTTAGAGCACTTAGAAGAGTCATCCATTAAACAGAAAGTGACCCTTACTTGAACTACAGTGGAGCTGGCCCTCTGCTATAATACATACTCAGAAATTGTCTTCAAAGAACATGGCTCTGGATATTTAGCCAAGAAAGGGATTTCTCTGCTAGCCTGTGGTATGTAATTTTTCTGACTGAGCTGGTTTGCTACTACTGGCGTGAGCTATTCATGTCTAGTACTGACAGTTGTAGTTCAATCCTTGCTTATTTTCAATTGCTTAAGACTTCAGCTTGAACAGCGAGGCTTCCGTTTGAACCAGCGAGAGACAAATAGTGTTCATCTTGCCTAGAGATGTCTCTTAATGTTATGCTCTACTTGGCACCCATGGATTTCCACAAGATTTTCTATATTTTTTCACCCCTTCAACAGAAATATCTTTGCGGGAGATTGTACATTAGTCTGGATCCCAGTGGACACTAGGATTAGTGTGTTGAACAGGTCATTTCCCCCATTTCACTCCAAATTGAAGCCAAGATTAATTGTAGTATTCACCAGCCTCTAAAACAAGTTAGGTTATAGAAACTCTCTGTGAGCTCACAGAAGCAATGCTAATCTCACTGCTCTCAATGAGGGTCTCTTTCTTTGACCAACTCATTCTCTCTCAGCAGGCCAAAACATAGCCACAGGATACGAGTGCTTAGTTTACAATCATGTTAATTTTGCTTCTAGTTTGTCTTTAGCCATTGGAGATTAATGAATAAAAGTGGTATTTAAATTTACAACCTGTTCTCTTCTAACCATTTGGCAGTATATGGCTTGTAGTTTGCTACTTTGATTACCTGAGCCAGTCTTCTGAAAGACTCCTCTGTTTCATTTAAAGCAAGACTTTTCAATAGATGGAGTGCAACCTACAGGTGAGTTGTGAGGGGTTGTTTCCTGATAGCTATCCCATGGGTTGAAAAAAAACAATTCCTAAAATGTCATGGTCTCCCAGTCCCAGCAGAAGATCATGAAGGGAGGTAAGGAGCTGCTAGTTCTCTCCTTGCTACGCACCCTCTGACCCACCTCTATTGCACACTTACCCAATCCCAAAGAAATTGTTCATCCTCCTCCTACTCTACTCCCTCTTTCCATACACTGCTCAACTCTGGTGCTGCCCCGTAAAAGAGAAGTCTCTCTCTCAATACGCTTCAGAGTAAGAGCAAACTAGGACTGATTATTAGAGAACCAGGAGTTTGCTGAAAATCTCTCTTTGCCACCTCTCCTCCCTTTAGCATGGCTAGCTTTGGGTTTATGACAGTAGAATGGATTATACAGCTCCTTCCACAAATAAGGTATCTAAACAACAATCCTCCACCCCGACCCTACCAGTTCTTGAAAATCATTGCAACACACAGGTTATATAGACAGAATCTTTAAAATCTTCTTGCCCAACAGCCCAAGCATCAGCTCTGTTCAATTGAGCACCTCCAGAATAGAATGGAAAACTGATAGAGCATAGGAAGGGGGCTTTTAATGGTTAGTTACTCAGTAAATGAGTTGTTTCAGGACATGCAGAGAGAAGCTTTAGGTGTGAGGGTAGGAGTTCACATTAATTTGATAATATTTGTGAAACTGAGTGGAACACTTATGATCTTGATTATTAGAATTCTCATAACTATTCAGTGACCTTTGTATTTCTCAATACAAAGGGGAAGTTTACTGGTGCATGAGATGTATTTCTATATTATGTCATTAGCATTCATTATTTCTAGAGTGCTGTAAGTTTGTTTTTTCTCCACTATTTGTCTCTTGTCATATGCTAAGATTGTAACCTCTTTGGACAGGGACTGTCTTTTTATTGCATGTATGTATAGTGCCTAGCACAATGCGGCCTTGATTACAGCCTCTGAGGCCTTGGCTACACTTGGCGGCGCGACTACACTCGCGCTTCACAGCGCTGCGAGAGAGCTCTCGCAGCGCTGTATGTACTCCACCGCTCCTAGGGGAGTAGCTTGCAGCGCTGTGAGCGAGCGTGCAGCGCTGCAGGCGCTGATTACACTGGCGCTTTACAGCGCTGCGCTCGGGGGGGAGGGTGTTTTCACACCCCTGAGCGCAGCAAGTTGCAGCGCTGTACAGTGCCAGTGTAGCCAAGACCTAAGTCAGAGGTGGGCAAACTACAGTCCACGGGCCACATCCAGCCCACGAAACTATCCTGCCTGGCTCCTGAGTCCTGGCCGGGGAGGCTAGCCCCTGGCCCCTCCCCTAGTGATCCCCCTCCCCCACAGCCTCAGCGCGCCATGCCGCCCGCGCTCTGGCCTGCCGCTCCTGCCGGGTAGCGTGGCTGGCTCCGGCATGGTAAGGGAGTTGGGAGTGGGGGGTCCCAGGAGGCAGTCAGGGGACAAGGAGCAGGGGGCGGTTGGATGGGGCAGAGGTTCTGGGGGGGGTCAGTCAGGGATGGGGAACAGGGGTGGGGGTTGGATAGGCGTGGGAGTCCCAGGGGGCCTGTCAGGGGGTAGGGGTGTGGATAGGGGTCAGGGCAGTCAGGAAGAAGGTGGGGTCCCTGGGGGGTGGTTAGGGACGGGGAGGGAGCGGTCAGGGGACAAGAAGGAGATGGGGTAGGATGGGCTGGAGATTCTGAGGGGGGCAGTCAGGGGGCAGGACGTGGCAGGGGGCAGATAGGGGTCAGGACCAGGCGGTTTGGGGAGGCACAGACTTCCCTACCTGGCCCTCCATACAGTTTTGCAACCCCAATGTGGTCCTCAGGCCAAAAAGTTTGCCCACCCCTGTTCTAAGTGATAGTGCAGTATTAATAATTCATGGCGCTGACTCCAGCTGCAGTTTGATTACTGTGTTTTCTGTAAAAAGGGTTTATAATTTGCTAATGGCCAGGGAAAAGTAATGCCTCAGACACAGGTTAACACCGGTAGCAGAGAGGACAAACTAAAAGTTGTGTAGATATAGACAGCTAGTTATGACTTTGAATCCCTCATGGCTGGTAGCCTTAGTGTTAGAGGATATTACATTAGAAGTGGACAACCTCCCAGCAAAATCAGGAGAGGGACTTGTTCTTATGTTTCATTTGGAAGGAATGACAATGGGAAAAGTAAATTAGAAGACAAATGTAATCCAACACAAAAATCTTTTGTTAAAATCAAGTTAAGGTTGAAGGCATTTATCAGTGTTTTTAGTGTATATTACCTTTCAAAAATGTTAGAGCTAAAAAAAAAAAAGATCAATAAGAACAACAAAAATAACTTAGAAAATGTGCACCACAAAACAGTCTGCAATTATTAAACAAAATTGTGATTTTTAATTTGCCATTCTCTGTGCACTCTTCACTGTAATTAACCCAGTTGTGTCCACAGAGCTTCTAGGATCTGAAGCAAGTCTCCACATCTGTGCAGTGGCCCAAAATACATGTTATGCACATAGGGTAGGGAAAGGAGAACATGCCAGGGGACATGCAAAATTAGGGGATTTTTTGACAGCACAGTTTGCACTGCTCAACATTTGGTCTGTGCACTGTGTTTGATAACTGGTTGTGGTGTGGGTTAATTACTGATGTTTAGGTGTTCTAGTGGCAGCTGGCTAGCCTGGCAATGCTCTAATATTGTTAGTTTTGTAATACAAATGATGTGATCATTACATCACATCTTATCATGTGTATTTTGAATAATAAAGATAAATACAGGGTATATACAGTGGCAGATTACCCACTGGGCTAACGGGGCCCGTGCCCAGGGGCCCAAGCCAATTGGGACGCCCTGGAAAAATGGGTGCCCCCGCACCCTGACCCGCTCCATCCACTCATCCAGCACTCCTGACAGGGAATGGAGTCAGGGGGTGGGGGCTTGCCCTGTTCCCCCCACCCAGTGCTTCTGCTGGGGAGTGAGGTTGGGGTGTGCAGGGCTTGCCGGGCTCCACCTGCCTTGCACTTCTGCCGGGGAGCGGGGGAAGCCCCCGCACTCCGATTCTGCTCCCCAGCAGGAGTGTGTCTGTGTGGGGGGGAGGGGGGACTGTTTGTTCAATATCTTCGTTAATGATCTGGAGGATGGCATAGACTGCACTCTCAGCAACTTTGCAGTTGACACTAAACTGGGAGGAGTGGTAGATACACTGGAGGGTAGGGATAGGATACAGAGGGACCTAGACTAATTAGAGGATTGGGCCCAAAAGAAACCTGATGAGGTTCAACAAGGACAAGTGCAGAGTTCTGCACTTAGGACGGAAGAATCCCATTCATTGTTACAGACTAGGGACCAAATGGCTAAGAAGCAGTTCTGCAGAAAAGGACCTAGGGGTTACAGTGGACGAGAAGCTGGATATGAATCAACAGTGTGCCCTTGTTGCCAAGAAGACTAATGACATTTTGGGCGGTATAAGTAGGGGCATTACTAAGTAGGGACGTGATCATTCCCCTCTATTGGACATTGGTGAGGCCTCAGCTGGAGTACCGTATCCAATTTTGGGCCCCACACTACAAGAAGGATGTGGAAAAATTGGAGAGTCCAGTGGAGGGCAACAAAAATGATTAGGGGGCTGGAGCACATGACTTATGAGGAGAGGCTGAGGGAATTAGGATTGTTTAGTCTGCAGAAGAGAAGAATGAGGGGGGATTTGATAGCTGCTTTCAACTACCTGAAAGGGGGTTCCAAAGAGGATGGATCTAGACTGTTCTCAGTGGTACCAGATGACAGAACAAGGAGTAATGGTCTCAAATTGCAGTGGGGGAGGTTTAGGTTGGATATTAGGAAAAACTTTTTCACTAGGAGGGTGGTGAAGCACTGGAATGGGTTACCTAGGGAGGTGGTGGTATCTCCTTCCTTAGAGGTTTTTAAGGTCAGGCTTGACAAAGCCCTGGCTGGGATGATTTAGTTGAGAATTGGTCCTGCTTTGAGCAGGGGGTTGGACTAGATGACCTCCTGAGGTCCCTTCCAAACCTGATATTCTGTGATTCTATGATTGCAGGCAGAAAGGGTGGGGAGAGGCCCCCACTTGCTCTGGCCCAGGAGCCCACAAAAGCTTAATCTGCCTCTGGGTATAGAGGTATTTGCTTCCCCCAGAAGGCCAAACCATGGGCACATGAGTCCCATCAATAGTGCAGTTTGGAAAGCCCATTCTCTCAAAGCCAGTAATTATTTTAGGAGTATTGTTTATGTCCATCACTTTTGCATAAATCACATGCCTCATCACTTCAGAACCTCTGCCACCACTTTACCTACAGTTGACTTCCCAACATCAAACTGGTTAGCAATGGATCTGTGGCAGTCTGGAGTAGCCAGCTTCCAGATGCTTATAGCAACTCGCTTCTGGTCTGATGTGGCTGCCCTCATGTGTGTGTTGTGATGCTGGAGGGTTAGGGCAAACAGCTCGCAAAGCTCCAGAAATGTAGCTTTCTTCATGCGAAAGTCCTGGACCTACTGCTGGTCATCCCAGGTCCACTTGATGATGTGATCCCACCAGTCTGCACTTCTGGCTCTGCTCCAGAAGTGCCAATCTATGCAGGGGGCATCTGTGGCTATTCTGAGAGTCATGAGCGGCATCAGCCAGTTGGGATCTTCCACGTCTATATCCTCCTCCTCCTCCTCCTGCTCCATCATGAGTTCTGTCAAGTTCCTTCTGTGGGTCAGAAAACACCACCAAAAGGTCCATCAGCATCTCATTTCAGTTCTGCCTGTTTCCTGAAATAGGAGTAAAAGCCCAAGCAAGAGAAATTCTTCAAATGGTGATTTCTCCACATTGCTGGGATTGTGCAGACCAAAATGATGGCTTGACAAAATGTGCTGGCAGCCTACAAAATCTTCCTGTGATGTCGGGTGGTCTGATGGGGAGACAGTTAAGTTTTCCCACACAACACCATGAACAAAGTGCTAGAGTGGCCACATTTTGGGAGGGCACTAGGTCACTTCGGATATGATTGGTTGGACTCAGGTCTGCCTACTGCAGTGTGGACTCTGGGGTCCTGGTGTGAGACCTGGGCTCAAAAATTCTTAACCTGGGGTCTCCAATGAGTGTGGACAGTCAAGCCCTGGGCTTTCAAATCCAGGGTCCATGAACTTGGCTTACATTGCAGTGCAGACATACTCATAGTGAGGAACTCTCAAATCCCTGGCTTCCTGCTGTGCCTTGGTTGTTTCTTGGGCCTTGAGAAAACCATGGGCTATATCCTCAGTTGGTGTAAATTAACAGAGCTCCATGGAAATCAATGCGAGTTTGCCAGTTTTCATCAGCTCAGGATCTGGCCCACGATTTAAAGGAAAGCTTCAGGTGAATAAAAAATAGTTTCCAAGTATCTGATTGAATGTAAAATGCTAAATCACTAATGAGCACTTCTTATAAATGCTCCTTGTATAAAAAGTTAGATATGAAATTACTGAGCTGGAATCGGACCCATAGTCAGTGTGATCAGGAGGATGCGACCTGCAGGCAGTCACAGACATAGCCCTCATCCCACAATGAGCTCTCTGTGGGTGGACACCTGTGTAGGTGGAGCCCTATTGACCTAGAAGATTTCCTCAGTTCTTATTAGGTAAATTCCATATTTGTTCTGGGTTTTTAAAGCTTTTGTTGTTTACTGCATGTATTCACCAACTACTTACACTTCTGGTCAATGCTGGAGGTGCAGGGGGACCAAAAGAGTGTAGGCCGGCTCTACAAACTCCAGCTGTTCCCTTTGTGTCTGCCTCCATTTTGTGCTCCCACTCCTGATAGACATAATCGGGATGCATTTCCTGTGTAATTATTATTAAACAATGTGACAAGGAACTTGGGAAGGGAGGAAACGGTTACAGAATAAGGTTATGTGGTTACGTAGTTTTATGTGCATATCCTGAAGCTGTTTTACATGTTTGTATATAAATATGTATACATGAACATAGCACTGTTGCCTTCAGGGCCGGCTCTGGCTTTTTGGCCGCCCCAAGCAAAAAAAAAAAAAAATGGGGCAGCCAGAATGGCAAAGCAAAAACAAAACAAAACAAAAAAAAGCCTGCGGCGTGGCTGGAGCGCAGGTGCAGGGGCACCGGCTGGTGGGGGGAGAGGAGGGAAGGGAGCGGGCAGAAGAGAGAGAGAAGTGGGCGGCCAGGGCTACAGCAGGGGCGCTGCCACGCGGCCCCTCCCGCTGTGCCGCCTCCTGCCGCCTGCCGTGAGGGCTCCGCTCCGGTCGGCGGGGAGGGAAGGAAGAGAACTGCCCTGCAGGACGCTGGAGCGGAACAAGAACAAAAAAAAAAAAAAGCAGCCGTGCCACCCTAGGATTGGGCAGAATGCCGCCTCCAACAATCTGCCGCCCCAAGCACCAGCTTGCTCAGCTGGTGCCTGGAGCCGGCCCTGATTACCTTGATGACTAGTAAGCAGAGGTCAAGGGGGCAGAGCGCACATTGTAGGCAACTAGGAAAGCAGCTCCTCTATGTGCTTTCAACCATGTAAAAGTTTCACAGTTCACCTTCACTGTGTCTTCTTTCATTACAAGTAAGGGACCTAATAGCCAGTATGTTATACTCCCCCCTGTCCACCAGGGACTTGATATATAGTCTAGTTCAGTGGTTCTCAACGTATTACACAATGTGTTACCTGGGCTGCAGGGGCTGGGTGGCAGGGCAGCAGTAGCCCGGGACCTTGACTCTGGACCCCCACCATGTGCGGCTGGCTGGCTGCCTACCCCGGAACCCCACCGCACAGCTGCACCAGTCAGACCCTGGACCCCGTGGGGCCAGCTGGCAGCCTCAGACCCCAGGCCCCACTGGGCGGGCAAGCAGTCCCAACCCGGACCTCCGCTGCGCTGGGCCAGCCGGCTGCCCGCCCCAGACCCCCTACTGCACTGGGCTGACTGGCTGCCCCGACCCCCGCTGCGGACCCCAGCACGCAGGCCAGCCTTTAGCACACAGCTGAACTGGGCTGCAGCTGTGTGCTAATTGGGCCATATACGGCCCACGGGTTGAGAACTGCTGGTCTAGTTAGTATCCTGCCTCTAGCAGTAGCCTGGTGCTCCAAAAGAAGGTGGGACAAAAATGCATCTAGCCAGTGGGTATAAACTATACATAAGGGACACATTGCTCCACGATTCCTGCATGTATCCTGAATCTCAGATGTTGTACTAGGGAGAAATTTGCATCCTGTTGTTGGTTTTTTGGCTTGCACAGCTGTTAATTTTGTTATCTTAGATTTTTAGCTCTAGCCCTAGTATAGTCTGTATTACCTGTGGCATTGAATTCCATGGGTTGTCTGTGCATTGCAAAAAGCACTATTCCCCTTTATTGGTGCTACCTGTTAACGTCATTAAAAGTCCTCTTGTTCTTGTATTATTTAACATTGTAAAAAGGAAAGACAAATCAATTTTCACTATGGCCTTCATAATTCTAAATTCCTCAATCAAATCCCCTTTGCATTTCTCCATTCCAAGCTAAATAACCTTAACTTTTTGCACTCTACTTCTAATCACAGAAGTACCATATTGAGCTAATGAATTTCCAACTGTCGTCTGCAAATGTGCTGCTTTGGGGAAAGCAGTGAACAGCTTTTTGAAACCCACCAACCCACATTTCTTCTGCTCTGGTCCCAATACAGCTGGTCATAGGAACAGCTCATGAATATAAAGCTACTTAAAGCATGTGAACAATCCCATCTTTGGTCAGCAAAGTCCCTTAAGCACATGCTTAAATTTATGCACATGCCTTAGTGCTTTCCTCAACCCGGAGGGATTACTTATATGCTTGAAGTTAGGCATGTATTTCAGTGTTTGGCTAAACTGAGACCTTAGGAAGCAGCTCAGAGGTTCAAAGCTTTATGTCTTTGCAACACATCATTCAGCTGGGAGAACCTGTATGCCATCTCCACAGAGCTCCAGTGGATCCCCTTCCCCGAGGAATACGTAGGCTTCTGGTGTGTGACATAACAGTTAAGGGGAGCAATCAGGAGAGAGGAGCTAAAATAACCCCCACAACCAAGGAAAAGTATAAAATTAAATAAAAAGAGAAGTCAAAAGAGAGAAAAAACAAGGAGGTGAAGGGGAAAAAAGAATGTGAATGGAAAGGGGTTGGAAAGAGAGAGAATGGACAGAAAGATGTACAGTCATGACACCTGCTGGAGAATTGGGCAAATGTGGGTCTATCTATCAATCTCTCACAATGGGTGAGGGGCTCCAACAGAAAAGAAAGTAGGGAACTACTGAAATATAGGGCCTGATTCTTATGTACACTAAGGTCACTTTCCACTGTGCTAGCAATGCAAAGGGGGCATTAGAGGGTCTATAAATATAATTTACTCTCACTTTAAGACTCCTTTACACTACTGGGATGGTGTAAAGTGGCCTTAGTATGCCTGAGAATTGGGCCCACAGAATTCAGGTGCTATAACTCAGTGCATCCCTACTGTATGTGTCAGTGGCATTTAGTTTTGTACCATTCTGGTCCATCCACATCCTGTTAAATGATGTATATTTGCTTTTTTTCTTTTAGGGAACACAATTCCAATTTAATCTAAAAGCTTCCACTTAATATACTTGCTGTCTGTGATAATGTAATAAAAAGGGAGGTGTTTGCAGTGTAGATGCCTGTACATTGCTTTCCAATGTACTGTATTATTGTTTTTCAAGTAATCTCTTTTTTGATGCAGTAGGAATTTGTCGGTAGATAAGGTTTCCATCTTTGAAGCACTTTGTTTTCCATAAGGAGCTCTTGTTTAATCGATGAGAACTAGATATGGTAGCACCTCCTGGGATGGTTCAGTTCACTGTTCAAAGGCAAGTCTCTTGCAGCTCTGCACTTTGCTATTTTATACAGTAATATTTCATTCTTTGCAGATATTTAGGGAACAGTATTAATTAATTTGCACATAGTTGTTTTTAATTATGTTCTCCTCTGACAAGCTTTGGGGATGTTTTATTATAGTGTGAGGCTGGGGACAGGTAGAAGATTAAAAAGTCACACTTTAACACTTGCTTTTTGTACATACTTTTCTGTCTTTGCTACATAACTTGTGCAAACAACCAGCATTTACAGGGATTAAAGAGAGTTACATAGCTAAATCCATATGCACCCTAATGAAGAACAAATTCTGGCAGAAGAGCCACATGGACATAGGCATGAAAATAAAGGGATATGTCAATTTAAGATAACTGAAAACTGCTACACACTGAAAATACATGATGCTGCAATTGTGCATGAGGGGATAAAAACAGACATGTATCCCCATGTGTCCTATAGGTGAATGTATGGCACAGGGAAAAGGAGTGTTGTTTATTTGTAAGTGGATGTGGCCCATGTCCACACCAATATCCTATTTGACAAACTACACACAGCTTCCTTCTCTTGATGGATCATTGATTTGCTTTTTTAAATGTATGTAGTGGCACCTATGGACTAAGGGAATGCGTGCTAATAAAAGGGAATAATAACAAATACATATTGTCGCTGTTTGTGTATCATTAGTTGCAATGATTCCCTGAATAAGACAAGTGGCTCTCTATTGGGATGATTTTTTACTGAAGAGAACCCCAAAGTACTTCAAAGGTACTTCAAAAACCGAAAACTCTTCCAAGTCTTGGGGATTGTCTATTAACACCTGATTTAGAGATCTGAACCGTGATCTGGGTACTCATCACACATTATCCATCTTTGTTTTCCCCATGATTTTTATAATCACTTTGGGCCAAATACTGAGCCCCGTGCAAAGCTTATTAACAGGGAAGAGTGCAGGGATTCTCAGTGAGAGATTGGAAGCTTTTCTGCTCCCCACACTGCAGAGTACCCTTTGTGAGGCTTTTCCATGGCTGTTACTACTGCAACCTTTAGGGTGCATTATCTGCAGCCTCTGTCGCTACTTTCATGGGAGGTTTTGGCGTGTGGTCTAATTGCCACACACCTGTTGCTTCCTGAACTTGCCTCTGATCCCAGTGGCATGGAGAGTTACTACGGAATACTGCTCTGTACAGCATGGCAGGGGCAGAGTGCCTCTGGATAGACTTCACAGCTGGGAACTTCCAGCATCAGAACTGTAGAGGTTCTGCTGTTCTGAGGCCTTTTGTGATCCTTTCAAGGTTACAGGATTTGACCTTGTCTGTAGTAGTGGAAAGGTAGAAACATACAGGCTGATTTTCATCCTGGCCTTAAATGAGTCTCCCTGTTTGTGCCTACTATTTAGTGGTGCCAATACTTGCAGGCACAATTTAGGTAAATTTTTAGATATCAAAGTAGTAGAGTGCTATTAAGTACCGAGACATCTAATAGACCTAAATTACACCCACAGATGCAATTTTTCATCAGAGGAAAAAGAGAGCCAACTTGTCAAATATCTCGCTCATTGATGCAAATTCCATAACATGGAGGCAAGGTGTTCACATGGGAAATCCCTCTTCTTTGCATCTTTTAAAAAAAAAAAAGTCTTCCCTCGTATAGCTTTTGTAGCACTACAGAAGGTTTTGTCTTAAAACCTCTCCTATTGGTTGGGATTGAAGTAATATTTACTGTTAATACAGAAACAGAACAGGAGCTACTAATTTGCTGCCTTGAATCTCAGCAACCACGTATTCAGTTCCATCCCTCTAGAGCAGGGGTGGGCAAACTTTTTGGCCTGAGGGCCACATCTGGATATGGAAATTGTAGGGCAGGCCATGAATGCTCACGAAATTGGGGGTTGGGGTACAGGAAGGGTGAGGGCTCTAGGGTGGGACTGGGGAGGAGGGGTTGGTGATACAGGAGGGTGCTCCGGGCTTGGACCGAAGGGTTTGGAGGGCGGGAGGCGGATCAGGGCTGGGGCAGGGGGTTGGAGCACAGGAGGGGGTCAGGGTTGCAGGCTCCAGGTGGCACTTACCTCAAGCAGCTCCCAGAAGCAGCAGCATGTCCCCCCTCTGGTTTCTATGCAGAGTCGCGACCAATGGGAGCTGCGGAGGCGGCGCTTGGGGTGGGGGCAGCGTGTGGAGCCCCCTGGCTGCCTCTATGTATAGGAGCTGGAGGAGGGACATGCCGCTGCTTCTAGGAGCCACGTGGAGTGGGGCAAGCCCCTGACCCTGCTCCCCAGCTGAAGTGCCAGAGCGGGCAAGCTTCGGACCCTGCTCCCTGGTGGGAGCTCGAGGACCAGATTATAACTTCTGGAGGGCCAAATGCAGCCCCCGGACCAAAGTTTGCCCACCCCTGTTCTAGAGACTGTCTAGATTTGTACAACTGATGCAGAATAAAGAGAGAGCTCAAAAAGTACAGTTGTCCAGTGCATAAGCCCTTTCACAGCAAAGAGATCTAAAGTTGGACTGTCCGTACATGATGCAGATAAGTATTTTTGATTTAAAAAAAAAAAATCTTTCAGATTTTAACTCCTGGGGGAAAAAATCTAATGCCTTTTCTTTTTCAGAAATGTAGGTTGGGAGACATTTTTCTCTGGTACCATATCTTCATATCTAGATCTGAAATTGATGTGGATTCATTCTACACTCCCTCTATATGTATACCACCAATGGAGTATCTAAGAAGATAACAAAAATTGTTAATTAGTCAAGTTTGCTTATACTTAGGATTGATAGGTTTTCAGGTTTTCTAATTCCACACTCTACTGTAACTAACCCCATTCAAAACAGCACCCTAACCTGATGTATAGGACTTGGAAAAAAAAAAAAAAAGGGAAAACATGGGAACTATTCAGATTTTACCTTTACAAACTGCATACTCGTGTGTAACGGCTATACTGCACATTTCCAGTTTAGTGAATGTTTCCTGGCTGTCAGTAGATAAGCCTTAAGTTCTTCTTCGAGTGCTTGTTCATGTCCATTCCAATTAGGTGTGCGCATGCAATGTGCATGATTGTCGGAAGGTTTTTCCTCTAGCGGTACTTGTTGGGTTGGCTGTGGAGCCCCCTGGAGTGGCGCCTTTATGGCGGTGTATATAGGTCCCTGCCTTTATGGGTGTATATAGGTCCCTGCTGAACCCGCCTGCTCAGTTCCTTCTTACTGCTAGTGACGGTTGTTGGAGCAGCTCGGTCTTCTGTATTGCAAGTATTAGAGGGGTAGCCGTGTTAGTCTGGATCTGTAAAAAGCAACAGAGTCCTGTGGCACCTTTAAGACTAACAGATGTATTGGAGCATAAGCTTTCGTGGGTGAATACCTACTTCGTATATGCGTCTGTTAGTCTTAAAGGTGCCACAGGACTCTCTGTTGTATCGCAAGTGCCTACTTAGCGGTCTTTCTTCAAATAGTTGTTGTAAATAGTTAGTTACCCATTAGTGTTAATTAGTTGAATAGTACTTAGCTGCGGGATTTTCCCCTATTCCCTTTCCCCCAGACCGGGGCATGCCCCAGTCCCAAGGCTTTAAGCCCTGTGAGACGTGTCTGAAGCCTATGCCACGTGGCGATCTGCATGACTCCTGCCTCAAGTGCCTCGGGGAGGGTCATCTGGTGGATAAGTGCAAGATTTGCAGGGGCTTTAAGCCCAGAACAAAGAAGGAGATGGACTCTCACCTGAAGCTCCTCCTAGTGAAATTTGCACTTCTCCCATGGCACCGGCAGCCTCAGTGCACCGGCGTGGGAACCCTTGGCACCGAGAAAGGACTCCAGTATGGAGCATCAGCACCACTCCCCAGCCCCAAGGCCCAGCTCCACCTTGAGGCACCGTTCACAATCATCGGTGCCACATAAAAAGAAGAAGGCAGACAGGGGCCGCTTGCTGGCATGGCACACCAGTGAGGTGCATCCTGTGTTGGGACACCCCAAACCTGGCCTCCAAGTCCAGCAGCCATCGACTCCAGCCGTGACAGGGGTGCTGTCGAGTCCAGTGTGGGTGGACTCTCCCATGCCGGAGGACTGGGAGGGAGAAGACCTCAATCTTCCTTCCACACCAGACACATTCCAAGTGGCTTGGGATCTGATCGCCATGACAGCTCAATCCCCGGGCACCACCACCTACCACGGTGCCGACATCGACGGCTCTGACAATGACGGCACTGATGACGGTTCCGTCTCCATCAGACATAAGAGCAAATCTGTGATGATGGGTCATCACTCATCCTTGCTGCGGCACTGATCTCCGGCACCATCGGTTTCTGCCACGCCTTGGTCTGCATCTAAGTACTCCTCTGAGTCGGAAGTGGACTCCTACCCCTCCAGGCGGAGCCGGTACCACTCTAAATCGCAGCACTGTTCCCAGCACCACTCGAAAAGCAATGCACCCCAACCGGTGCCAACGGTGTCATGGCAGAAGTCAGTGCAGTGGCCCTACTGGACTCCATCAGGTCCAGGGACTGGGCTCGAGGGCAACTTCAGTGGCCTCGGGACCCCGTCGGCCACATGGGTCTTAAGGGATCTAGGAGTGTGAGCTGCATCCCCAGAGGAAAACCTGGGGCAATCCAATCCTCAGATGGGAGCTGTTTTCACCCACCCTCGGTGCAAGGAAAGACACCTATAGCTGATGCACCTGAAACTGCCCCGGTGACCATCAGGGAGATTCGGAAGGGCAAGAGGACCCAATCCCTCCCCGGGCATCTTCTTCCTCCTCGCCCAATGAGGCGGTGGCAGGAATGACTACCTCTCTGCCAGCAGTAGACACCAGGGTCCATCAGGAGCTCCTTTGGTGTGTGTCACAAAACTTAAACCTACAGGCTGAGGAGGGCACAGAGGATTCACACCCAACGTTTGATATCCTGACTCTTGAGGGGCCTTCTAGGGTGGCCCTTCCTCTTACTAAGACTATTGTAAATACAACTAAGGTTCTCTGGCAGAATCCAGCCTCTATCCCACCAACAGCTAGAGGGGTAGAACACCAATATTTTGTTCTACAGAAGGGGTATGAGCACCTCTTCATCTATCCTCAGTCGGGCACATTGGTGGTGGATGCTGACAATTGCAAGGAACAACAAGGACAGCCCGGTCCCGCTCCAAGGAGCCCAAGAAGCTGGACCTCTTTGATTGCAAGGTGTATTCTACTGGCGGGCCCATCAGAATGCAGTGCTTAGCCGGTACGGTTACAACTCCTGGGCCTCCCTGTCCAAGTTCCTGGCATTGTTGCCCACAGACTCCAGTTCGGAGTTCACCACAATACTCCAGGAGGATAAGGTGGTGGCTCGGACCTCCCTCCGAGTGGCCCTGGACTCGGTGGACTCGGCTACGTGGACGTGGCCACCGCGATTACTATGCGCTGAAGCTCAGGCTTCTGGTGTTGGGCCTTCCTGTGGAGGTCCAGAATACCATCCAGGACCTCCCCTTCGACTGTGCTGGTCTTTTTGCAGAGCAGACAGACTCACGGCTGCACAGTCTGAAGGATTTTAGGGCAACCCTTAAGTCCCTGGGAATCCACACCCCAGCTCCGCAGAGGAAGACCTTCAAGTCCCAGCCTCCCCAGCACTTCTACTTGGGGAGCATGATGCAGGACTTCAGTCAAAAGAGGGGCAGGAACAACAGGAGGAGGCCATCAAGATCCCCCTCTTATCAGGGCCATGGTTTGTCCAAACAGCCTCCTGGCCCTAAGCCTAATTTTTGAAGGTGTGCCCGAGGACGGAGCACCAGTCCATCTCCCGGATCCTTCTCCCCCCTTTATGAACCGTCTGTCACAGTTCTGTCATGCCTGGGACCAGATTACCTCAGATCGCTGGGTACTGAGCATGGTAGAGGTGGGATATTCTATTCAATTCTGTTCTTGCCCTCCCATCCCCCTTCCCCGTCCCTCTTCAGGGACCCCTCTCATAAGCAACTCCTTTTACAGGCGGTGCAATCGCTCCTCGCTCTCAGGGCGATAGATGAGGTTCCTCAGGAGTTCAGGGGAAAAGGGTTCTACTCCAGACACTTTCCTCATCCCCAAGGCCAAGGGCAGTCTCAGAGCTATCCTAGATGTGCGAGACTTCAATGTATTCATAAAGAAAGCGAAGTTTTGCTTGGTCTCTCTGGCCTCCATCATTCCTTCCCTGGATCCGCAGGACTGGTATACTGCCCTCGACTTGAAGGACGCATACTTCCACATCTCCATCATCCAGTCCCACAGATGATTTCTCCAGTTTGTGGTCAACGTCCAGCACTACCAGTTTACAGTGCTCCCATTCGGGCTCGCAGAGGCCCCTTGGGTATTCACAAAATGCATGGTCGTCATGGTGGTCTTCTTCCGCAAACATCGGGTCTAAGTCTTCCCGTACCTGGATGACTGGCTCATCAAGGCCAGGTCGCAAGCACAAGTGGAGGAGCACCTGGCCCTCACTCGTGCCACCTTTCTCAGGTTGGGCCTCATGCTGAACATTCCCAAGTTCACACTGACCCCAATGCAGAGGATAGAATTCATTGGGGCTCTCCTGGACTCCACGCAAGTCAGGGCATCCCTGCCCAAGGCCCACTTCCAAGCTCTCAGGGACATTATCAAGAACCTCCGCTGATTCCCCCCAACCACTGCCAGAAACTCTTGAGGCATATTGCGACCTGCATGCCAGGTTGCTTCTCCGTCGCCTACAAATGTGGCTGGCACAGGTATACAAGCCCAGTCAGGACTCTCTGGACAAAATAGTCACACTTCCCTCTCAGGCTCTAGAGTCCCTTGGTTTGTGGTTGCAGGCTCGGGTGGTCTGCGGGGGAGTACCCTTTGTCAAACCACAGCCCTCACTAGAGTTAGTCACGGACGCCTTGGCGCTTGGGTGGGAGCACACCTGGGCACTATCAGGACACAGGGCAGGTGGTCCCAGGCAGAATTATCGCTGTATATCAATGTCAGAGAGTTGAAGGCGGTCCATCTGGCATGCCAGGCATTCCAAGTTCATCTTCAAGGCAACTGTGTGTCAGTACTGACGGACAACACCACAGCGATACTCTATATAGGGTGGTGCTCGCTCTTCTCCCCAGTGCCAGGAAGCCCTCAACCTGTGGGACTTCTGCGTCGCCTATTCCATCCACCTGGAGGCGTCATATCTGCTGGGAGCTCAGAATGAGCTAGCAGACCGGTCCAGCCGCTCATTCAATGGGCACGAATGGTCCCTCAGAGTGGATATCACCCTGGACATCTTCTGGAGGTGGGGCTTTCCCCACTTGGACCTATTCGCGACATGGAGCAACAGGAAGTTTCAGCGCTTCTGCTCCTTCCTGAACCACAGCCCAGGTTCCATCACGGATGCTTTTCACCTGTCTTGGGTGAATCACCTGCTCTACACATTTCCACCCTTCCCTCTCATACATAGGGTCCTCCTCAAAGTCTGCCTGGACAGGGCCTCATTGATCCTCATAGCGCCGGCATGGACCTGCCAACACTGGTTCACCATGCTGTTGGACTTATCAGTGGACAGGCCCGTAGCCCTTCCTCTGTTTCCGGACCTCATCACACAAGACCACGGCAGGTTACGACATCCCAACCTGGAGTCCCTCCACCTCACAGCGTGGAAGCTCCATGGTTAAACCAGTCTGAACTTCAATGCTCCAACTCAGTTCAGGAGGTCCTTCTTGGAAGCAGGAAGTCCTCTACTCGAGCCACTTACCTCGCCAAGTGGAAGTGGTTATTGATTTGGTCTATGCAGAAGGGTACTCCTGCACCACGAGCCTAGATCCCATTTATTTTGAACTATCTGCTTGACTTGAAATGGCAGGGGTTGGAGACCTCTTCGATCAGGGTTCACTTGGCCGCCGTCTCTGCTTTTCACCCAGGGGTGGAGGGTAGGTCGGTCTTTGGAAACCCGATGGTAAGCTGCTTCCTCAAGGGGCTTGATAGACTGTATCCTCAGGTGAGGCAGCCTCTTCCTCCTTGGGACCTCAATCTAGTCCTCGCCAGGATTATGGGTACCCCTGCCCCCTCTTTGAGCCCATGGCGACATGTTCCTTGCTCTACCTATCTTGGAAGGTAGCTTTCCTCATGGCCATCACCTTAGCCAGAAGGGTCTCCGAACTCAAGGCACTGACATCTGAGCCCCCTTACACTATCTTTTATAAAGACAAGCTGCAACTAGGCCCAGGCCCCACGTTTCTCCCTAAGGTAGTCTCTCAATTCCACATAAATCAGGACATTTTTCCTACTAGTGTTTTTTCCCAAGCCGCATGCCAATAACAGAGATCACATGCTTCATTCCTTGGATGTGAGACGCACCCTGGCTTTCTATATCGAGTGCACAAAGCTGTTTCGGAAGTCCCCACAGCTCTTCATTGCTGTTGCAGAGAGGATGAAAGGGCTTCCGATCTCCTCCCAGTGTATATCATCCTGGATCATGTCGTGCATCAGGACTTGCTACAACTTGGCCAAGATTCCAGCCCCGACATTGATGGCATGCTCTACAACTGCCACTCTCATAGCTCAAGTACCCATTCAGGATATATTCAGAGCAGCCACCTGGGCCTCTATCCATACCTTCACCTCGCATTTTATGCAATTTCGCAACAATCCAGAGATGACGCAGCATTTGGCAGGGCAGTGCTGCAATCTGCAACCAGATGAACTCTGACCCCTCCTCCAAGAGTACGGCTTGGGAGTCACCTAATTGGAATGGACATGAGCAAGCCCTTGAAGAAGAAAAAATGGTTACCTACCTCTCGTAACTGTTGTTCTTCGAGATGTGTTGCTCATGTCCATTCCAATACCCACCCTCCTACCCCTCTGTTGGAGTATTCCAACAAGAAGGAACTGAGCAGGCGGCGAATCGGCAGGGACCTATATAAACTGCCATAAAGGCGCCACTCCAGGGAGCTCCACAGCCAACCCGGCGGGTACCGCTAGAGGAAAAACCTTCCAACAATCGTGCATGTGATGCGCGCACACCTAATTGGAATGGATGTGAGCAACACATCTTGAAGAACAACAGTTATGAGGGGTAGGTAACCATTTCTTTTCTGGTAAACAGAGGGGCATAATAAGTGCAGCTTGCGCAGCCACTGATTCAATCCCTTTGATACTGACTAGATGATCTTGAGAATTTTCAAAATATTACGAGTCTAATTTCAGCAAAGCAGAGTTCATTTGTGATAAAGAGATGTCTAGAATCCAATTCGTTATGTCTATAGAAAAACCTAAAATTTCTAATCTTTGACAAAATATGAGAACAGACTTTTCTGAGTTTGCAGTAAATCCCAGAGCTGATAGTGAATGCTAAACACACTGAATATGAAAAGAAAGGATCTCCTTGGAACTTGCTGCCAATAATATAGTCTCTAAGTCAAAGAATAATCTCATCCCTAAGCTACTTAATAATGAAAAGAGTGGTCAGAGA
Organism: Trachemys scripta elegans; assembly: GCF_013100865.1. Classification (NCBI taxonomy): domain Eukaryota; kingdom Metazoa; phylum Chordata; order Testudines; family Emydidae; genus Trachemys; species Trachemys scripta. Next base: position 21,041,002 of record NC_048300.1, read on the forward strand.
AGCATAGCCGTGAATGTTCTTGGAGCTCTAAAAAGGCTAAAATGATTTAAATTAATTTTCTAAATCTATCAAGTGATTATTATCTCTGAATACAGCCCTACTTTAGGAAACCAGAATCCAAACTAAGTATAAATGTGAACAATATTTAGGAAAGAGAAGGGTAAAACCTCTTATAGCAGTATTAGGGAGGTGAGGGAACAAATACAAACCACTTTAAGCTGCTAAAGGCCTGGGTAGCATAAGGAAGTCAATATATATCTATATATATATATAAGGACCTGTAGAACCAGGAATTTAAAGATAGGTCTAAACTGAAAACCACAAAAATGAATGCCCTGCTGAAGTTTGGTGTGGGGTGTATGAGTCCACATCAAGATTGGAATTGCAGTTAACCTGAATTTATTTCCTCCAGGTTCCACTACAACTAAAGCTCTCAGGTCTATTGGGAGCAAGAGGGATTAAAAGTGGGTGAGGTTGATGGGAAAGGCACGTTGTTTTGCAATGCTGAGGGTTTTTAAGCTGTGGGATTTTAGGAGGACCTTTCTATTTAGGAACTCTAGAGCCTACTTCCTATGTATATTTTTATAATGTTAGTAGATGAGTCTAGGCAAGTGGTTCTCAAATTGATTTGATCATGTCCCCCTTCTGTGTGTCTGTAGTAGTTTATTCCCCCACCCCCACTACACAAGTACATATACTGAAAAAAAATGAAAACGCAACTCTTACTAACTATTAAAAACAGTAAGGCTTTGATTCAAACAGAGCCAAGGATCCATTGTAATAAGAGCAAAAGCAAAACTGTGGTTGTGCTCAGTGCTTATGTTATACCAATAGAATAAAAACCAGCAGGGTCTTAAGAGGGATAAGGCAAAGATGACACATTTATTGTAAATATAATTATAAAGCAAAAGATAAAAGTAAACAACATTGTTTGACTACTTATTCCTATCACTATTTATTCCTTATACATACATACACACACACACACACACATAGATTCATTCACACAATCATTCATTCAAGTTCTGTATAGGTGTTATAGTTACCGGCCTAGAAGTTGCTCATGCCAAGTTACTGGCCAGGTATCTTGGTCATGAGGATGGAGCCAAGTCTGTGTCAGATGCACCTGATGCTCCTAGAAGTTGGCAGCAGAACCAGAGACTCAAAGTCATCAGTCTTGAGAGTCCATTCTTATAGGAATTAATTCCTATGTTAGTCTATGGGAGCTGTTTCATTCTGCTGTTGCTGACTCAATCAGCAGATGGCACATTCCTGGGCACATTCCTGGTGGCTCCAAACTGTCCAAAGTTTGTGTTTCTCATCCTTCCAGGATGGGGTGGATCCCAATTTACCCTCTGGGGGTTCTGGTGGTCCACTTGCCACATTCTTCAGCCGATGGATACTCCCTTTCTAGGCTGGCACCTCTCTAACCATTCATGTACATCAAGCATTCATCAGTATACATTCCATATCTTAACCATATTTTAATTTACTGTCTCCACCACTTTCGGGGTGTGTGCTAATTCATTTGAGACTCCGGGCCCTTTAATCACAGAGGGTAGGGGTCTGTCCTAGGAGCCGTTGAATGAAGTGAAAGTCACTTAACAGCTTATAGTGTTTGTTTACATTGTATCAATTACTTCAAGAACAAAGTCAATTAACTTGTTTGTAAGTTTTACATAGTAATAAAGTATCTTTCACAGGATAGATATAATCAATGGTTTCTACAGACAGTAGCTTACAAGTTTTAACAGAAGACCCAAGAGATTTTTGTACTTGGTGAAACTGTTGGACTTAAAGTGTGGGGGACAAATTATGAGGGGGTCACTGTCACTTGGGGGAATCACTGTTAGTACCTTCTTTAATATCCCTACACTTACAATTAAATGTGCACACACATCGTAGCAAACAGATTAACGTATACAGGGCAACAATTTTGTATAATGGTATGCAAGCTTAACAGAAATCTGTCAAAATGCACAGCACCATCTAGGATCAAATGCACAGTGCCATTTGAGGAGCTGATATGTCTGGAGGAATCAGCTTTGTTATTTATTGCTGTGGGTAAAATGTGCGCAACACATTTTTTCCCCTGAAGCGTCTCAACCCCTCTTCCCCCGGCATGCCTCCCAGTTTGAGAACCTGTGGTCTAGAGCATTGGAAGAGACATTTTAAAAAATCTAACTATATATTAAATCAAATCAAGGTAAAGTAAATAAATAATGAACTCTGAAGTTTGGTTTTTGTGGCTATTGGATTTAGCCAGTCATATCTGTATGTTAGAACCCGGTCCTAAAAGAGGCTGAGTGCTTATTTGCTTTAACTGAGATTTCCAGAGGAGGGCACTCAGCATATCTCAGGTTATGCTTAGGGCCATATAGGATCTGACCCTTAGATGATGGATGGAGAACCTTTAGGAAAGGTGACCTCCTTTAACTGCAGGGCCTTAATTTGCTCACAGAATAGCAAATACTTCTCTATTTAAGCAGACTGAGATTCCTTACAATGACAACACAGAAAATACCTCTGGGAAAGGGTCTTGAATTAATTTTCTGTTACCGGGTTTCACCTGATATTTGTGCTGATATAGCACTTGGAAGAAGCAGCTCTGTTGGATGTGGGCTATTATAATGACACTGTTTGGATAAATGTTAGACAGGATAGAGAATTTGGTTATTTTTTGTTATGTCTCTTCCTTGCTTAGAAATAATGGGCCAGATCCTCAGCTTGTGTAAATCAGCATAGTTCCATTGACAGTTTACACCAGCTGATGATCTAGACCAAGATACCTAGTACAGTGAAGGGTAGAATTTTTAAATTGTCAGGCCAGTGCTGCTAATGAAAAATTGTCAAGGCCGGCACTAGTAGTGAATGACATGCTAATGAAAACATGCATGAAAACTTAGTTTGCTCAAGAAAGAAATGAGTTGATAAATCTTTGGCTCCGTTAAGGGAAAAGTGAGAATATCACGTAAATATAGTCTCTTACAATTTCTCTGGGAGTTGCACGGGTAATTAGACACACAATGATTTTTTGATCTAAGACAATTTGACTTTAATGGGACATGTGTGGCTAAATGGCCATGCAACTCTTTGAAAATGTAGTAGCTGGGTTGCAACAGGTCATAGTGACCCTGGTGAATGCAGCAATGCACCTCAAAAACAATATTGGAGGTGAAATTGCTGGCCCAGGAAACCCACTTATTGACCTGAAATTCAAAAGCCAGGAAGCAACAGTGAAGCTATTTTTCACTCTCTCAAGCATTGCAAAAGGAGACTTCATTTCTTTAGGATAAAAAGTATAGAATTAGATTTTGTCATATGCCTTTTGGGAGCCCCAAGACAACTTTGCACCCTCCCAATTCTGGGCTGCCGTTGGGGCTGAAGTAGCCCCCAGCAGCATGTATGTAGCACTGCATTCCTCCTACCACCCTCCTGGCTCTGCACCCAGCGTGCTGCTCATGGCAGGCCTAATGAGTGGGCCTGTGGTTGGGGAGTTCTCCCCTGGCTGGCTGTATGCACTTGCGTGTGTGATACAGACTCTTAAGGATCTAGATAAAAAATAATAAATAATGGGACAACTCCTGCAATCCTTCCTTCGTTTTTCAGGCAAAAGTCCCACTGACTTTGCCTGAGGTAGGCCTGAGTAAGGGTAGAGTAAGAACTTCAGGATCAGTGAACAGGATCAGTAATGATGAATTACAGCTGTGTATGGAGGCCAAGTAGATGTGAAACTGAAGTAAAAACTGTAGGGATGTTAGCCCTGGTGACTGACCAAAGTTATGCCATTCTGCTTGCCTACAATTCCCTTTATTTCAAATGGCCAAAGGATTCTGCACTTTCTATCATAAAATGGTTGTGTAGTGTTGCTACACATTGTTAAACAGCTGCTGTGTTTTTCTCTAGAAGTAATATACAATAATACTTAGTTCTGATATAGTGCTTTTTATCCATAGATCTTAATGTGGTTTACAAAGGAAGGTAAGTATAATTAACCTCATTTTACAGGTGGGGAAACTGGAACAGAGAGATGAATTGACTTGCCTAAGGGTACACAACAGCGGTAGAGCTGGGATTGTGAACAGAACCCAAGGTCTCCTGACTAGGGTTCAGGATGCTAGGTGTGAGGTTCTGAACAAACTACTTTGTAATCACTTTGTAAATCTCTTTGGAATTCTTCTGGATGAAAGTCACTAAGTTATTATAATTTGTGTTCATTTATTTAGGACAATTTTTGAATCTTAATTAAAATAAATACATAAATAAATATTAGCTGCCATGAGTCTTAGCTGGAAAACTAAGTTGCAGTTCTGTGAGCCTTGTACGGAGAGTTTGTTTAAATGAAATTGGTTCAAGCCAGCCTGGGGAACAATGGGAGTTATACTAGCCCCTCGATGGCATGGGCCTAGAAGAGAAGATGGATGCACGGTAGGAGCAGGAAGGGATGGCAAAAGTACCCTAGATACTATGGTCTCCCCTGGAGAAACAGTTATGGACCTGGGCAAGTCCATACCCAATTAAGCCTCAAGCAATATTACAAGGCTTCTCACAAACATTCTGTTTTTTGGAGAGGGGTTGAATGGACTTGAACTTTGCAGAGATTTTTGTGTTCAAAATTGGCTTCAGATTCAGTATATATTCAATTGTTATTATAAACTAGGTTCAATATCATGACAATTTCAAATGGACCTGAAGCAGCCCACAGCTTTCACTCTTCATCATCAACAGTACAAATGCTACAAGCTTTGATGTAGATGCTGGAGTAGCTCCTTCAGATGTTTCATTACACCTTGCATAGTTGAAGAGGGGGAGTACATTTATTTTTGTTTTGTATGAGCGTCTCCAGTTTTGAGAGCTCATTCTTGATCTTCTCCTGTTTGCTGTACAGGATGCAGATCAGGTGGTTCCTCAGTTTCTTTGAGAGTGTGTGGCACAATCTCTCACCATAGTCAGTGTAGTATGTCGACTGCAATGGATTTTTTACCTTCAGTCCATTTGGTATGATGTCCATCTGTTTGCACTTGGAGAGGAAGATGATGTCTGTCTGTATCTGTGCGAGTTTTTTCATGAAGTTGATGGATTTCCACTTCATACGGCTAAATTCAGTGCCTTGCATGGTGCCAAGTATCAGAGGGGTAGCCATGCTAGTCTGTAGCCACAAAAACAACATCAGAGGACCTAACCATATCAGCCCCACACCATCAGGGGCTCATTCACCTGCACATCTACTAATGTGATATATATGCCATCATGTGCCAGCAATGCCCTTCTGCCATGTACATTAGCCAAACTGGACAGTCTCTACATAAAAGAATAAATGGACACAAATCAGACACCAGGAATGGTAACCTACAAAAGCCAGTAGGAGAACACTTCAATCTCCCTGGACATTTAATAACAGATTTACAAGTAGCCATCCTTCAACAAAAAAACTTCAAAAACAGACTTCAAAGAGAAACTGCAGAGCTACAATTCATTTGCAAATTTAACACCATTAATTTGGGCTTGAATAGGGCCTGGGAGTGGCTGGCTCACTACAAAAGCAATTTTCCCTCTCTTGGTATTGACATCTCCTGATCAATTATTGGGAGTGAACCACATCCACCCTGACTGAATTGACCTTGTCAACACTGGTTCTCCACTTGTAAGGTAGACCAACACGGCTACTCCTCTGATACATAGATATACCAGACAGCAGCATTGGCCCATTATCTATTAATCAGAGGATGCTCTATCTCCCAACACGTCTTTTGTCTCTCCATTGATTTGAGAGTGTTTTTACAGTCCTTGTTACCTGCCACAAGTAATTTTAGACAATCTTCTCTTTATGTGCATCTTAACTGGCAAAGTTCTCCATATGGTTTTAAGAAACCTGGAGATTAAACCCTAATCTGCTGGGGAATAGAGTGTTTGCTAAGCAAACAACATTGTTTTTTTAAAGGAAAGTATACCTACTGCTCTCTCTCCTGGCATTCTATGGAAAACATTTAAAGTTGTCAAAAGGGGGCATCCTTGCTTTTTCAGACAAATGAAAAATAGGCCATAAAATAAATTGTTACATTTAGAGTTATATTCACTTAGATAACCATTATAAATTGCCTGAGTGGACAGAGTCTTTAGCCAATGCAAATAGAACAGATGGAATATCAAATATCAAAATTGGTTCACAGACTAATCTAATTTCTCCTTTTGTGGACTTTATCTATCTGACCTGATGTAAGGTTTATCCAGAGTGCATCAATTAATGAAAAAGTTTATCGGTTTGGTTACCAATTTGCATTCATCCATACCAGTTTGATGGCTTCATTGTAATGTGTGCAGGTTTGCCTAGTGATCCAGCCTTTTGCTGCCTAGAGAGAAGAGGCAGGAGAAAGACCCAGGAAGAACATTCTGGGGGCCACTATCAGCTGTATGAATTGTCATCACCTCCTGTTGCCACTGCATGGTAGCTATACATAAGAAGTCTGAGTCTGGTGTAATCTCAATGACTTCACTGCGGCCACACCTTATTTACGGGAGTCAGAACACAAGTAGGATCAAGGTATTCGTACTATTTTTTATTCTAGCTAGAGAAGAAAATACTGACGAGATATTGCCCATATAAGTAGATCATGTAATCATATATATGTAAAATTATTCATATGTGTAGCCATTAGTATTGTGGGTGGAGTATGAGTATATGATCTGTATTTCTCCTTTAAAAGCTTATCTGAGATCATATAGTTTCATCTTGCATGTGTGTCTTCATTTTTCTCTCCCTCACCTAGGGGTTCACCTCATTCAGCTAAAATGTGTTAAAACTATGACTTTCCCTGTCTACACTTGGATTTTAAAATGTTACCATTGTGTTTAAAAAAAAAATCCACTTTTATTCCAACCCAGATTCTGTTATTTTACACATTTGATTAAGTGCAGTGGAACATGAAGTTTGGTAAGAAAAGCAACAGAAGTTGTAAGGTGTAACTTTTCATTGGGTTACGCTATATTCACTTTGCACAGCTGTAAATAGTCACCCAAGTTGCAAGGCTGTAGAGAATCAGGCCCAAGGGATTAAAACTTGAAAAAGGAGTTGAGTCAAAATGAGAAAGAAAAACAAAACAAAGGATTATAAAAAATGAAAACCTGAAAATATAATAGGGAAAGCCAATAAGTATAATCTATCCAGACCAGTAGCTAGAATAGAATTGAAATAAAACACAGACAAATGAAAAGGAATTATAGTTAAGATAACCAATTTTTTTTTAAATGAGTAGATGAAAAATGTACTGTGGCATATGTATGTATGTTTACTGTAGGAAATGCAGAGGTGAGACAGATAGGGCTCTTCCATGGCTCGGAGCATGAGCATATACATGCTAGGATGCTGCCCTAAAGACCTCCTTTTTTCCACCTAATGTGATCATTTTCAGGATTACTGACTGCTGCATTAAAAAAAAAAAAATCCTCCTCCATTTCATGGCTGTTTTGTACTTCCTTTCACCAGATGGTGCTCCTTCAGGTTGACTGCAGCAGGATATAAATACAAAGATTGCCAGTTTGTTTTGGGTCAGATGATGCCCAGGTGTGTGGTTTTACTTCAGTACGAATCAGTGGGTGTCTCAAGACAAATGATAATTCATTGCACTGAGTTTTTTAAAATATGAATCTGTCTTCGGTAGCAATTGAAAAAATAACACTCAAAAAATTTCATATTGAGAATACATTTACTGGCATATACTGTTAAGATATTTAATAATATAAAGGCCATAAGCTGGTTTTTTTGTTTGCTTTTTTTTGCATTGTGAAAGGGACATATTTTGAGACAGATATGTATGGTTGCTGCACAGAACTGGATCAGATTAAATGCTTCAATTGATTCAATCAGAGAGCTCCTTTATTGCACAGCTACTTTTTGTGAGTCTCCGGTCCTTTTTGCTAGTACCCTAAGCTAGACATCACTTCCACAGTTTGCACATTTGGCTAGTTAGGGCTCAGTTCTACTAGGTGCTGAGCCCTGATCCAATAAAGCATTTGTGTGTACTTACCTATAAGCAAATAAGTAGACTTCAGTGGAACAACTAAAGGAGAGGCATAGCTCAGTGGTTTGAGCATTGGCCTGCTAAACCCAGGGTTGTGAGTTCAATCCTCCAGGGGGCCACTTAGGGATCTGGGGCAAAATTAGTACTTGGTCCTGCTAGTGAAGGCAGAGGGGGCTGGACTCAATGACCTTTCAAGGTCCCTTTCAGTTCTAGGAGATAGGATATCTCCATTAAAAAAAAAAAAAAACACTTGTGTGCTTAAAGGTAAGCATGTATTTAAATTAGGGTTACCATAGTTAACAAATAAAAAAAGAGGACCCCATTGCCCTAACTCCGCCCCCTCTTCCCTCCCACTCCCAGCTACGCGAAAAGGGCTGCCCGAGCGCTACCGGCTTGACGGTTTGCCGGGCAGCCCCCAGACCCTGCACCCCCGGCTGGTGCTTCCCCAGCGCAGCTGGAGCCCGGGAGGGAAAGCACCCAGCCAGGGGGCAGAGCTCCGGAGGCCGGAGGCTCTGCTCCTCCCCTGACTCTTCGGCTCTGTTTAAGAGCCGAGCGCTACGGGCTTCGGGCAGCCCCCATGCCTCCGGACCCTGCGGCGCCGGAGCCCGGGAGGGGAAGTGCCCGGCCGACGGCTGGGGTCCGGGGGCAAGGGGGCTGCCTGAAGCCCATAGCGCACGGGCAGCTCGGCTCTTAAACAGAGCCAAAGAGTCAGGGGAGGAGCAGAACAGCTGCGGGAGGGGAAGTGCCCGGACGGCATTTTCCCGGACATGTTCAGCTTTTTGGCAATTCCCCCCGGATGGGGGTTTGATTGCCGAAAAGCCGGACATGTCCGGGAAGAAATGGACGTATGGTAACCCTAAAAATGCTAAGTCTAAATGACTACACAAGGAACAAGGCAGAGGGGAATGAGGCCTCAGGTGTAAATTTGGCTGAAAGATCTTTAGTCTGTTCTTGAAATTAACCTAGGTTTCTCCACTTATGGCAAACTGCAGTTTCACAAGTCTTCGTTCATTTTCTCTAAACCGTCACTTCCCTCTGTCTGTGTTATACTCTTGTATGCAGTGTAGTTGAAGCCATGTCGATCCCAGGATATTAGAGAGACACACACTTTTCTGTGGCGCCATGATCTATTGGTGATTTTAGCTGCTGTTTTATCACTTTTCTTATCACTGAAGTTCATGGTGTGATTCTGTTCTATAAGTGATAGTGAGTTTGAAACAGTACAGCTGTCTCTCTGTAATTGTTTTATTGAGCTGTAGCTGGCATTACTGAGATGCCTTGGATTGCTTGAATTTACCATTGACTATGGAGTTCCTGGATGTACTGCTAACTCATCACTGTGAGGCAGCACAAATGACCATGGCTTTCCACTTACTTCCAGTTTAGATTTTGTGATGATTGGTCTTATCCACAGCTCACTGATGTCAAAGGAAAGACTCTCATTGATGTCCCTGGGCTTTGGATCAGGTCCTAAATGAAGATCCCTTTGTCTACATAGTTAGGTGTCTAACAACCTCATGAGCATGCACAAACCTAGGTGTTCACAAATACTTAGATGCCCAAAAATGATAAGAGATCCACTTCTTGGACACTACAGTGCAAATAAGCGATGGTCATATAAACACCACCCTATACCGGAAACCTCCTGACCATATACTCACCCACATGCCTCCAGCTTTCATCCAGACCACATCACATGATCCATTGTCTACAGCCAAGCCCAAAGATACAACCGCATTTGCTCCAATCCCTCAGACAGAGACAAACACCTACAGGAGCTCTATCAAGCGTTCTTAAAACGACAGCACCCACCTGAGGAAGTGAAGAAACAGATTGACAGAGACAGAAGGGTACCCAGAAGTCACCTACTACAGGACAGGCCTGACGAAGAAAGTAACAGAACACTACTAGCCATCACCTACAGCCCCAACTAAAACCTCTCCAGTGCATCATCAAGTATCTACAAACTATCCTGAAGGACAATCCCTCTCTCTCACAGACCTTGGAAGACAGGCCAATCCTCGCTTACAGACAGGCCCCCAACCTGAAGCAAATGCTCACCAGCAACTACACACCACACAACAGAAACACTAACCCAGGAACCAATCCCTGCAACAAACTCCGTCGCCAACTCTGTCCACATATATATTCAAGGGACACCATCATAGGACCTAACCACATCAGCCACACCATCAGGGGCTCATTCACCTGCACATCTACCAATGTGATATATGCCATCATGTGCCACCAATGTCCCTCTGCCATGTACATTGGCCAAACTGGACAGTCTCTACGCAAAAGAATAAATGGACACAAATCAGACATCAAGAATTGTAACATTCAAAAACCAGTAGGAGAGCACTTCAGTCTCCCTGGACACTCAATAACAGACTTAAAAGTGGCCATTCTTTAACAAAAAAAACTTCAAAAACAGACTTCAACGAGAATCTGCAGAACTAAAATTAATTTGCAAACTTGACACCATCAAATTTGGCATAAATAACGACTGGGAGTGGCTCGGTCACTACAAAAAGTAATGTTCCTTCTGTTCATACTCATACATTCTTGTCACTGTTGGGAATGTGCCACATCCTCCCTGATTGACTTGGCCTTGTTAGCACTACAAAAAGTAATTTTCCCTCTGTTGATATTCAGCCCTTCTTGTCAACTGTTGGGAATGGCATTTAATCTGATCCAGTCCTGGGCAGCAACCATACATATCTGTCTCAAAATATGTCCATTTCACATCCTCCCTGATTGAACTGGCCTCGTTAGCACTGACCCCACACTTGGTAAGGCAAATCCCATCTTTTCATGTGCTGTATATTTATATCTGCCTACTGTATTTTTCACTCCATGCAGCTGATGAAGTGGGTTTTAGCCCACGAAAGCTTATGCCCAAATAAATATTTTAGTCTCTAAGGTGCCACAAGGACTCCTCACTGTTTTTGCTGATACAGACTAACACGGCTACCTCTGTGAAGTAAGTTTAGAAGCAGGCCTGAGATCATTTGAAAACTTGTCACTTAAGGACTTAAATTATCAACTCCAGCCACAGGATGATTTGGAGCTAAGGATTGTATAAAGTTAACTGCTTCTGAGAGGGGAAATTTCAGAAGTATTTTAAGGCCTGATACGGAGAGATATCAAATGCCTCCTGCAAACTGCTGAGCCCTCTCAACCCACACTGACTTCACATATTTGGGGCCATAAGTATTTGTTTGCTTAGGAAGTTTGGATTTGCGTATGCAGATTAGGGTGACAAGATGTCCTGATTTTATAGGGACAGTTCTGATATTTGGGGCTTTTTCTTATACAGGTGCCTATTACCACACCCCCACCACCATTCCAATTTTTCACACTTGCTGTCAGGACACTCTACTGCAGACCAGGTAATTAGAAATCTAACTACCAATTACTGTGCACATTTGCAGTGGTCTCCCTGACAATTTTCATGAATATAAGAAAAATGATTGCCATAGACTCTCCGAATTAATTATTTATTATCGCCAAATCTAAACAGGAAATATGTGAAAACCATGGTTGTCTGTGCAGCAGCACTGCATCAAATAAGCAGTACATCCAGGAAGTCTACAATCAATGGTAAATTCACGCAATCCAAGCCATCTCGGTAATGCCAGCTACAGCTCCACAAAACATTGTAACTGCAGAGAGCTTGTTTCAAGCTCACTATAGAGCAGCATTATGAGCTTCTGTGATACGAACATTGATACAAGAGTAACTGAAACCTCCATTGGTTCCCCACACTACTGAAAAGTCTGTTACAACAAGGGAATAACCCATACAGATAGAAGTGACCCTTTAAAAAGAATTAACCCGGATTTGTGAAACTGCAGTGAGATAAGGAGCCATAAATGATCCGATGCTGTACTATTGTACCAAAGTGAGGTGCTGCGTGCGTCCTGTGAAAGGCTGAGCATCCCCAACTCCTTTACCTTGATGGAAGTGGAGGGAGCTCAGTGCCTCAGAGCACTGGCCCCTTTGCTTACACTTTGTAGCCAGTCTTCAGGGCAAGGATTGTGTCTCTTCTATGTTTGTACAGCGCACAGCACAATGGGGCCTTAATCCTGACTGAGACCCTTGGGTGCTATTGTAACCCACACACCTCCTGGGTGTGGTGTTCTGTCCCATCTAGTGACACTGAGACCACTTAGAGAGAGAGAGGTAAAATGAGTCTGCTCTACAGCCTTAGCTAACAGGCAGTTGGCTTTTAGCTCAGGCTGTAGAGGCTCATGCACTAAGCTCCAGAGATCCCAAATTCAATCCCGCCTGCCGCTGCCGGTGTTACACTATCACGATACTAATAATGACTATAATAAGGATGTGCCGCGTGCTTGTAGAGAACAGCGGAACTGTGAAGAAAACTCAGCATACAAATCTTCATTAACAATTTCCTACTTTAATTTCAGCCAGCAATGAACTTTGCCATGCTAAGTTTGGCTGTTCAACAATACTTGAGGTCTCAAAAAATGATTCAATGGGCCTGGTTTTCATGTATATTAATGGACGTGCAAGCAGTGAAAAGGGTGACTGCTAGAGTGATGTAAAGATGCCTTAGAGTTAAAGAGAATCTGGCCCAGGAGTTTTGCTATTCTATTCCAAGACAGTGTAGAACTTTATTGCCAGGCTACGCTTCAATTTAGCAGTAAACATCCCTGAGGTCTATTGGTCTCTATTTAAAACACATGATCTTGTGGACCACAAAATCTTGGACTATCAAGAACATTCAGAGAAAGACAGAAGCGAGCAGTGTATATCAGTCTTGAAGTCTATGGAGTTACACTAGAAGTGAATGTGAATTTAGCTTATTATTTTGTCCATAATGAAACTGAAGACAGTTAGTATTTCAAGTCAGAGATGGGCCTGAATCGAAACTCTAATTTGACACCTATGAACTTTTGGGACATTCAAAGATGAGTCAAAATTTCCTAACTAGCCCCAGATCAAAATCCTGAATTGAAACATTTCAAAATGATGGGAAAATTTGGATCTAGATCTGAACTTCTTGGCTCAGACTCATCTCTATTTTCAAGTAACATTATGTGGAATATTAATCTGGAGTAACTAATGTGTAAAAAAAAATAAAAATAAGAAAATAGCAAATGAAACAGTGAAGTCTTTTTTGTGGAGAGAGCAGGTGGGTGGCAAGGAAGGGAAAAGCAGAGTGGAATGATAAATAATGTGCTACTCTCCTGTAGGAGACCGTCCTTTTATTCCTGAGTCTTACAGTGTCAAAAAGATGTCTTACTGATTTAACTTTCTGTGCAGAAGAACACGCAACAGTTACTTAGTAAGTGCTTTTATAGGGATTCTCACCCACACCTTATAATAAACTGAGCTCCAAGATAGGATATCTTTTGTGCTTTTACAGAGCTTAGATGATAACTGTGAAAAATTATCTGGTGAAGGTTAGCAAACTGTACCCTTGGCCATTTTCTCATGACCCTAGCATGATAAAGTTTATTATCTTGGATCATGGTGCATCGTCAAATAACAGGTTTGCTTGTCTGGCCAACAAGAAGTAATTGAGGATGACCTGAACAAAATAGGTCAGCCTTGAAAGAATAAATGTTTCTTTTATTTTTATTCCTGGATCCTTCTGTATGTGTGATTCTGTTTAAAGGCAATGGGAAACACATCATAATACAAGGACAGTCCTGTTGTAATTCCACTGAAATACACAAAATCACAATTTTAGACTGTACAATCCAGTGCAATTTTTACAGTTTTTTAAATCTACATTTTTATTCCTGGATCTTCATGAATTTAAACAAGCAATTTCACAGCCTCCTGTAAATTGGAATTAGGAAATCCGCAACAGCTGTAACTGTTTAATACTGGAAATTATGCTGACCTTAGGTTATGTGTCCTCAAGCCATGTGTTTTTTTAGGTACAAGGCCAAAGTATGGAGCAGGAAAATTACCACTCTCTCCAGGAGCCCTCAGCTCCTGCCCACTTTCCTGCAACAGTGATTCCACCAGCCACTCCCAGATCATGTGCTGAGATATGTAAGTAATTGCTAAACCAGTAGACTCCTCTCTGGTTTAAACTAACCACATTCTTTCTTTTAGGATCTCGGACAGCAATATCTGTGCAGACATATCCCTACAGCTGAGTCCCCTGATGTTGATCAATACCCACTGACTCCTTGATTAACTCAGTAGTTCTCCAGTACTTAAATAACGTAATCCTCAGGAAGAGTTTTATCTTACCACTTTAAAGTTCTATTTCTCTATCAAAATAGTCCCAAAGAAAATATTGTAGCAAGACAAAAACTGTAAGACAAGATATATTACACCCATTCCTTTTCAGAATAATGTTTTACTAGAAAGAGGAAGAAGAATAAAAAAGTTATTTTGGCTACATGCAAAGACTTACTAAGGCTCCTGTAGAGAAAAGGAGACTAATAATGGTGCCAGAAAGCATAAAAGATAAGTGTGTTATCTGGAAAAAACGGTGGGTATGTTACTGAACTGGCTAGTGGCTAGTACAGTCTTTAAAATACTAAGTGGTAAATTAAGACAAGACCCTTGGATTCTGGGTCCTGCGGACAAAGGGGCTCGGCTCACTGGTGTATTGAAGGCAGACCAGCAGGTGGTGATAAAGCACATGGCTGACTGCAACTATACTCTGTTCATTTTAGGCTGTCCTCAGGAATTGGGTAACAGGTTTGGTCTGGATCATTTGAAGGGAAAATCAGGAACTCAGGAGCATGAGGATGACACAAATTCATATGGGAGCTGGGAGGAAGAGAATCTGGAGTGAGAAAAGGAAAGATGGGAGGAAAACTCGCTTTAAATGGAGTGAAGGAAAAGAGATGAAAGGTGTTTTGGTGGAACCAGTTTCATTCAGTCTTGAAACATCATGAAGCATAAGGGACTAAAAGTTCTGAAGGCCTGAGAGTCATAAAGTGAAACCTGAGATCCAGGCACATCTGTGCAGTCATTTGGGTACCTACTTTTGTATGTGCAAATGTCACAACTGTATGCACAAATCAGGCATAAATATGTGCACAAATAGGTTTAAAGTAATTTCACATGCAAATGACCAATTTGCATACACTACTGCAGTAAATGCACTCAAAAATTACACATGGGCCTTGCCTTATGGCACTAGTTCCCAAACTGTAGTCTGTAGATGCCAATGGTCTGCAGAAGAGACCATGGAGAGCTGACTGGTTATATGCAGCTGCCTTCTTCTTTTTGTTTCCAGATGCTAGCTTTGTATCCAAGACAGCTACAAATACATTAAGTACTTTTCTAATGTTACTTCTCCCTCAGAACAATTGCCAGAGGGATGTTATGCAGTTGTGATTGGGATGGGAGGTGGTCTGCGCCATTGTGAATGGGAGGGGAGGTGATCCTCAAGGCACTCTCTCTATTAAGAAGTGGGCCACATTGTGACTATGTCTACACTTATGGCAGCGTGTAGAGTACTGACACTACATTCCCCACTAGCACAGGTATAAATAGCAGGGTAAGTGGTGAGGCATGACTTAGGTGAGTAAAGTAAAGACACTCCAGAACCTTACGGTATGTACCCTACACAGTTCTCTATATGCCCAAGCAGTGCCTCCCTCGTCTACCCTGCTGTTGTTAGCAGTGTAGTGTCCTGCTGTTTCCCCCCAGCCACTGCAGAGAGAGGCTTTGGCAGGGGGAAGCAGCTGGGAAAGGCTCCAGCAACAGGGCTGCCTCCCCTCTGCCAGAGCCTTTCACTGCTGTGTGTAGATACACATTGCAGTGTGGATGCACCCTGCTTTACATGTATCCTACAGCCACCGCCAATGTAAACAAGCATACAGTGAGCCTGTGAGCACTCTTGCTTTATGACAATTAGGTTTTGAATGCTTCTCTAATATATCTGATGGACATACACTTACTGATGTCTGAAGAGGGGACTTTGGGAGTAATGGGGCCGGGTCCGGGTGTCTTCGGAATTCCTACAGCGAGTCACAGCACAGGAGTAGCTACTGAGCAAAGTTTTATTCCAGTCCCCCAAAGGGGTTAACTCCCAACATCTGCACTTGGTTCTACAGGGATCACTATGACAGTCCCATGAGACGAAAGCAGACTGAGTTCAGAGTCTCCCACCCTCAGTGCCCTTTGGCCCGGTGGGGAGGCCCATACCCAGAGCAGAGTCTGATCCCTCTTAAAGCACTTTCTTAGTGAGGCCTTGTTCTAAGCCCTGCCCTCCACACACTCCCTTTGGAACAGGGTGGGCATTTTTTCTTCCCCCCATGAGACTCCTTGCTCCCCTTGCTAAGGGTGGAGTGCACACAGCCCCAGACGGAGACAATTTTGTGATAACGTATGGACAGCCAAAGGAAAGCTAGCTATCAAGAACCCTGCGTTTTAAAAAAGTATGTTTTATTAAGCTGTACCAGAAGGTTTGATTTCTACAGTTGGACCCTTGCTAGAAGAGCTGGATTCCTTGCGGTCAGAAATGCATTTAGAAACCATGTTTTAGATACATGTAATTCATGCTGACTGAAAAATAAAGCTTTACATTAATCAAGTCTATCTGCAGAGTAGGTGCGGGGCAGTCAGTGCTTGAAATATATGCTTTAGAGAGCTATACTGCAGACACATTGCAGCAGCGATCAATCAAGAGAAAAAATTAGTTCAAAGGCAGGTTTCACTGTAATCCTAGAAAACAATGAGCATTCGTGTGCAAACAGGCGCCCCAAAATCATGTATTTCTAAATGCTGGGAGGAGGGGCGGCGGACAATAAGATCAGCACTTGGAGTTTAAGAGTAGGATACTTGCCAAAAAAAAAAAAAAGATTTGAAGGGTTGTGTAAATGAAAAGACTTTAAGCTAAAATATATTTTTCAAGTTAGACGTAGTGTAACTGTGGTGGCACAGCTTAGATGAGATTGGAGTTCAATATGCATAAAACAGGAGTAAAGGAGTGAAATGAGCTGGAAAAATGAGGAACGCTGGAATAAGTGTAGGAACAAAATGCTTCTCCTTCACATGAAGTGCCTGAACTCTTTGGTACAGGCTTTGTGTAAATATGTTAAGGGCAAATGTAGCAATTATATTATTAGAGGAATTATAAATCAAGAATCCAAAATAAGGGAAGGACTTAAATATATGGGAGGAGTGAAAATATTTGTACACTAGCATCAAACTTTTGCAAAGTGTACATCAGAGTGTTTGGAAAAATATTTATTATTTGCTGGAGAAAATGTGTGATGGGGATAGTTTAACTAAGCACATATTCTGTGTTAGTTGTAAATGAGCATCAGAGTTAATTTTGATTTTTATTAGCCTTTTTGTGTTCTGTTGGTTTCTCCTTATTGGAAGACCATAGGCTATGTTCAGCCCTGGGTAATCCCAGCTAGTAGCACTTTTTTCCTTTTGAACATCCTGCTACTAGATGTAATTTGGTGGCCGTGAAACAGTGCTCTTATTAACACAGGATCTGGTTCCCCTCTGCAACCTTTCCTGCACATCCCTTTTTACCATGTACTTAAACATGCAATTCTTCACACCTGCACTGGGCAGGATCAAAGCCTATATGTGTATTTTATTACCATGCTGCTGAGATAAAGAACTAGAGTTGTTGCTTCATGAACTGCTCTAGTTACCAAATAGCTTGAGGTCCTCAGCCTCTCAGATGATTTTCTATATGTGAATTCTTATCTATCGAAGGCTTGACTTTCCAGGATGCTACTGTCCATTGAAATTAATGATCTTAAGCTCACAGGAAACTCTCAGGAATGACTAGAGATAAATATCAGATAGGGTTAATATATTGTACTTAGAAACTTTGTCAATTATACACATTTCAGGCACATTACAGATGAAAATTTTTTGATGGAATGGTTTTCCGTCAGAAAATGCAGTTAGTCAAAATAAAAATTGTCATAGGTATGTGCCGATTTCAATGACATTTTTGATGGGAGAAAGTCAAAATAAATCCTTTTGACTTTCTTGTTTCATTTTGATAAGGTAAAAATATTTAATTTAAACTTTATCATTTTGATTCATTTCATTTTGACTTTAATATTATAGTAAAATGTTAATGGTAACATATTGCAGGTTTATATTTAATATAATACAATATAACATGTGTAATATTTTATATTATATTGTTTCAACCTTCTAAAAACAAAACATTTGACGTTATTGAAACAAAACAATCCGACATTATTGAAAGGAAACATTTCAGTAGTTTCAAATCTAAATTTTTTTCAGAATTTTCATTTTTCAGGAAATTTTGGCTTTTTATTCCGATTTGGAGCAAAAACAAATTGTGAAAAGTTGGACGATCCTGCAGAATGGACATTCCAGTTTCCAACATGTGCTCTAAGGCATATGTCATTCTTGCAGAGTGAAAAATGAAGCCTGACATTGATTAAATCTGTCAACAGAGAAGGTGATGATGAGTCCTTACAAGTCAGATAGGGAGGAGGGACTCAAGTGACTAGCTGGCCAATAGGAGGCAATGTGATGTCTCTAGTGAACAGGAAAAGTGATTTGGAAGGACAGCGAGAAGGCACTGTATGAGCAGGTGACTGGAGGCAGTGGCCTGGAAGCTCAGTTGCAGAGATGAGGCCAGGTTACAGAGCCTGATAGGTAGTAGCTGGGTAAGCCTGGGGGCAGATGGAGCAGTTGCTGTAAGACTGGGGAAGTGACCACGAGCTGGGTGCAATACTCAGAAAGAGGAAAGGAACTCAGTGGAATTAGATGAACAGTCCTGTGATGGGGTGGAATAGGTCCACCACGAGATGGTTTTATGTAGAGCTAGGCTGAGGGAAGGCAGCCCAGCTGCTGCAAGTAGGACATGTTAGGTCAAACAGTCAAAACCTATGGAGAAGTCAGGTGGCAACGGCTGAGGGGAAAGGGTCAGCATCTTGGGTACCAGAACCGAGGGACAATGTAATTTGATGCAGGGATATCATATTGGGATACTGCCTGGCTAGAGGGGTTTATTTAGAAGCTACTGCACCTAAGGGCCTGATCTTGCTCCCATTAAAGTCAATGGAAAACTTCTATTGTCTTCAGTGGGAGTCAGACTGGACCCCTAGGATTTTGGTTTAAATTCACAGTTTGTGACAGCTGATGCAACTGCACTGACATCAAGGGAGTAGAGGGAATTTATGCCAGTGGTGAATTTGGTCCTTTGCACCTAGATTATTTGCACCTTTTCTTTACTGCTAGTCGTAGTAAAGCCCCTTTTCTTATTATTAGCTGTTTGTGTGTTTACTGCAAACCCACCAGTGTCTGGAGTCTATAAGGCCTAGAGTCTGGAGTGTCATCTATGTTTGCCTCTGAACTTGAGGCACATATATCATGCTGTATGTGAAAGAGGTTGAGGGAAAGGGTGTATCATCCCACTCATGGTGATCTCCAAAGAGGGGGGGTCTTACTGCCCATCCAGGACCTGTTTCCAGAGCATGGCTGTGAGAACATCTAAAGCTGGGTCATAAAACTGCAAACTTGCACGTGCAGCATTGCCACTTGTGCAATCTAACAGCAGCAGAATCTGGTCTATTTCTAAGATCACAACAAAACATAAATGGTTTGTATTCCCATTTGTTTGGGAAACTAAATGACAGTAGCAGTTTTCAACAGAATGCCTATATGAGTAGAACTTTATGAAGTACCAGATACATACGGCTCACTGGTGAGGGAGATCTTTCTGCCCAAACATACCCATTGTGTATTCCAGCTTGGAAGCTGTTAACGATTTAGAGGTAAATTATCTCAATTTCTGTGTGTATTTCACATTAGCATTTATCCCTGTGCAAAAAGTTGAGAATGTGAGGTAGAACAACATTTTCTGATAAATAAAGTAAAAGAATGACAGCACCAGGAAGACCATAGCAAGCCTGTACTTAGGGCGGACTCCTGTTCTAGTGAAGTCAATGGGATTTCTGCCTTTACTTCAGTGGGGCAAGAATTTGCTCCGTAATACAGAGTATATAAAACAGCTCAGTACATCTCTCATACTAGAGCGACAGATGAAGAAAAAGTCTAGACGATAGCTACTGATTTGGCCATTTGAGGGCTAAGGCAAAAAGACAGGGGAGTAAATGAAGGGACCTATAAAAGAGCTAGCAGTCTCCCAGAAAATCATATAGCTCACCATCACACTGAATTGTTACAGTATTGCAACAATGTCACCTGACTACCTTACAAAAGACCATTGAGAAAAGGTGCTCGTGTGCACTCAGATGCCCAGTTTCCTATGGTAGTGGTTTGCTTTTCAGTGGAAGTTAAATCTCACAGGCTCTGTTGGAGCCCTTAGGCTTCAAGTGGGAATGGCTTCCAGAAGAGTGTACCTTGTGGCATGAGTTAGACAAATTAATGTAGTTTTTAAAGATATTTTATGGTTAAGTTTAAGATGAAGACTCAACTTCTTAGAAAATATGCTAGGTGTATGTTAGATCTTCTCACTCCTGCAGTGTTTTTGTGGTAATAATAATATGATATAGCAATTTTCATCCATAGACCCAAAACGTCTTTACAAAGGAGGTCAGATGGGGAAACTGAGGCCTGGACCAATGACATGACTTGACCAAGGTCACTGGCAGAGCTGGGAATTGAACCTAGCTCTCAGGCTAGTGCTTTAGCCAATTGGCCACATTGCCTTGCAGCAGTAATAGTAACGGGAGTAATGGTACTAGGAGTAATTGAACTGAAATAAAATGTACTTCTATGACAAGGCTATTTTGCTTACTTTGACATTTTTTCAATTTTTTTTTTCACCTCCATGGGATGATGTCTTTTTACATGCTGGAGATGCCAGTCAACAAAGCATATTCTGATAGCACAGTGCCTGACAAGCAAATCATTATACACCTAGTCACCTCCCTGCCAAGTCAACCACATAAGGTCTTTTGGAAACCCTCCTTTTCCTTACAGGGAAGTTTCTTCACAGGTATCACTGGAAAGAGGAAATGTGCTTGGGACCCCCAAGTTAAAATTCTGAGTGTGTGTGGCCTAAAGATGAATAATATTTTTCACATCAAATAGGCAGATAGTGATTGTTCTTTTCTTCATTTTTCACATGAAAAATACATAGGAAAATTATAAAATACAATATAATATATGCCACTGCAGCCCATCTTGTGGGATGAATATGTCATCCCATGTACTGTAGCTAAACATAAATGAACCGTTATTAATGATTGCCATAATGTTTTCTAGCAGTTAGCTGGCTATGATTCTAGGGGAAAAAAAATTTCCACTGTGTTTTGAAGGGTTAGGTTATTTAAACTTACCATCAACTAGAATCAAATCAAAGTGAGCTAATTTTTCTTAAACACTAATCATTTTAAGGCTATTGAACTAAATATAGAGGCAGTTCATTAAATCATTAAAACAGCCTGCAATAATGCTCACAAAGTCATTATAGAGCTATTCCCTAGCCAGAGAAGTAGTGTTGCCTTAAGCACAGTTTAATCAAATTAGATGGTGGGCTATGTCATGGGGTTTCTCCTATTGATATTCATTAAAAATACATGATTTATCACTAATCTCTGTAAGGTATATCCTGCTCTTCCAAATGAATGTTGTAAATGTCAGGGGGGAGGAAAACAGAATAGTTTATTGTTATAAGAATTTAAGTGTGCTGTGATCACATTTACATTCCATATACTGTGTAATTTAGCAACAGATAATAGTTTCAATGTCTTTTAAATTTTTTTGTCCTTAGTTAAAGTGTTAACAAAAATGGAAATCCTTTAGGAATAGCAACTTTAGATTTTAGTACTGCACAGGCATATGAATTAGCTTTAGAATTAATTATAGTTCATCATACAGCTTGCTCTTACAGTTCATCAGAAAGTTTCATGCATCCATAGCTGACCAATCTTACATTATGGGGGATTTTGGCTATAGTGTTTCTTTTGTTTCCCTATTAATTTTTCTTGACCATTTCCTTAATACAGCTGGCGCAACATGGCTGAAAACACTAACAAAAGGGCCATACAGATCAACACCACTGCTATGTTCTTTAGTGATAATGAGTCTTCATTTCTATAGTGGTTTTCCACCCAAAGTACATTACAAACTGGATAGAATGAGCCCGTCACCTAATACCTAGTTGAAAGAAAGCAAGTGTCTAATGGTGCACAGCAGTGCTACGCTGCAATTTAGGCTAGGAAGAGATACAGGCCTGATGACAGGGAGAATTTGGAGAGGGTGAAATATAAATACCCCAGTTGGAATTTAGCTAGGATTAGTATTGCTAATCTTTTGAAAAGTGCATGTAAACTTTAATGTATATAATCTAGGTATTTATTAATTATTATGATTTATTGCTATTCTCACTGCAAGCAGTCTCGGACCTCAATTTAACATCTTGCTAGAAAGCTGATGGCATCATCATCATCATTTCTGTATACACCAAGCTGGGGCATTTTTTCCTATAGAAGAGTGCCACCTACTTAGTAATCACTACTACCAGTACCTGAAGCATTCATCTAGAGACCTGAGCCAAAATCCTTCAGAGTCAAAGGAGATGCTCCTATTCACTTCTGTGGGCTTTGGATCAAGCCCTAAATGTTCCTTGGAGGCCTCCCATCAAAGTACTGAGCTGACCCAACCCTGGTTTACTTAAGGGATTTGGTGGGATTAGGACACAAAGTGGCAAGGAACTAGTTTTATTTGCTTGAATTAAAATTAAAGACATTGTTACAGAGCAGCTGAACTGTTGCAATTGACTTGACCATGAGTAAGACCTATTATAAACTTTGCCATATTTACTAACGTGTTCATATAAAAGCTGTGATTTTAGAGAAACCCTTGGACTGAAACTTTCAGACATGGATTTATTATCTTTGTTAAAACATCCACCTTGTCATATTTATACCATACAGGCCAAATGCTCCTCTGAGTTGCACCAATGCATATCTGAATACCTTCGCTTCTTTCGAGTTACTCCTTATTTACAATGGTGTATCTGAAAGTAGAACTTGATCTAATGTATGTAGGAAATATTTGAAAACATTTTAAAAAGGCAAAATACCTACTCTTCTGGATATCTTGTATGCATGATACTTCAGCCTAACTAGACTACAATCAAATGAGTTTTAGACTGGCATTGTTACCAACTTTTATGATTTCATTACAAATCTTGCTATATTTAGTGTCCAGCTCCTGGTGTCATGGGGTTATGTGATAACCTTCGTTTTCATTTCAAAAACAGTACATTTCTTACCCTCATAATTGAGGAGAAAATCTTGAAAACATGCCACAAATATACCCCAAGTGTAAAATCCTGACCCCATTGAAGTCAATGGGAGTTCTGCCCCACAGATTTTTGCCCCACAGTTAAAAAATGAGGAACTAAATCAAAATAAAAAATTTATTTTTTTTAAAACCAGGATTTTTTAAAAATCACATGATTTTTGCAAGGCCTGACTCATGCTTGGGGGTTGGCAATCCTGGAACTGGGGCAGCAGCAAAGAATTCAGGAGATTGGCTCTCATGATTTTGACA
Organism: Trachemys scripta elegans; assembly: GCF_013100865.1. Taxonomy (NCBI): domain Eukaryota; kingdom Metazoa; phylum Chordata; order Testudines; family Emydidae; genus Trachemys; species Trachemys scripta. The sequence continues at coordinate 21,064,497 of NC_048300.1, forward strand.
AGCTAAGGCACCATGTGGGATGTGAGTGTAAAGCTATGACTGCACGGAGTCCCACTGACTTCAGTGGTGGAGGTTGGCGCCGGCACATAAATCAATACATGAACTACATGTTGCCCCAGTCCAGCAAATACACAGCTGCTTAGCTTTACACACGTGAGTACTCCAGCAGAAGTCAAACCTCATTAACTGGTGGGTCGAAAATGACTTTCCACTTCTTTATGGTTTCAGTGTGTTACTCATGTACATAAAAGTGAGTATGTATGTAAATGCTTGCAGGATCGGGGCCTTTGTCTTAGTGTCTCAGCCCTATTACCAAATCAAAATAACAGATATAAAATCCTTGTGTTTCCTTCTTATTTCCTTCTCCACCCCTCCATAGACTAGCATAAAAAAGCACCAAACCTTTCTGAAAGACACCGTCTGACATTACCGCTGATTCATTTTGTAGCTATCCAAACTTTTTCAAAGATAAATTCAAGTTAACAATAGGGTGACTGGCTACTAGCCATAGAATCCTCAGCTCCAAAGCCTATAAAATAAGTGAGACATGAACAGGACTGTGCTTAATTATTGGCAGTAACTAGCATTGCTTTTCAAAATAATAAATGGGGATCCTTACAAAAGTCTCTTCTTAAGTAGCTAAATGTATAATACACCTAGGATATTGTTTTAAAATGCATTTAATCTTCAGTAATTTGATGAGAGAAAGAGTTGTATTGGTCATTTCTCTTGTGTAAGAACTGTGTTGTACCTAAGGGCAAGGAACATTTATTTTCATGATTAATACCTGTGTGTTTCATGGCCTAATGAGAAAGTTCTAGATGTATTTGAAATGAAATTGCCATTTCCCCCCCCTTCACTCAAGTCACGTAAACACTTTGATTACTTGCCTTCCTTGTTTGCGCTCAACACATCTTATATTACCCACTGACACTCTGCCAACATTATTCTTCTATATTTGTGGCCGTAACATAGCAGCATGTGAGTTTCAAAATGACTAATTTTAGGTGGACAACTGTGGGTGTTTGTGTAACTTATCATACTTCCTGAAGATGAATGTCACACAAATTGTGGAAATAAAAATTAATGAAATATTTCCCCTACTTCTCCCTAATGCCCTTATAACCTGACAAAGAATTTTACTGACAGGTTTTGTTCTACTAGAGCTAAGAATCAGTCAATCTTTTCATTACAATCCTCCTATTTGCAGGAGTTTATTACTTGAGATGTAAATAAAAACCAAAAACATGAGGAGCTGAAACCAGGCATGTAGTAGCTCAGCTTGAAAGCAGCTATTTTCAAGGCATGCAGAGCCCCCTGCCCACTCCTAAAAAAGGAACTCAGAAGTATATGCAGCATAAGCAAAGCTCATGATCTATCACTTCTGCGTCCTTTGTCCATCCATACACTGAGACCTAGCTCCCACACTGGCATGTTTGAATTAAACTGTAAGATCCTTGGGGTCAAGAACTTGTCTTTCGTACTTCTCCTGAAAGCACTCTGCACACTTATGGTCCTCTACAAATAATAAAACAGATGTTTGATTATTTCCATACCTTTTTGCACCCCGATAATTCAAAAATGACTTATTTTTTTAAATGAAATTTCCTGAGTCGTTAGTCTATCCACTTAATGTAAGATGTCGAGCTTGGAAAGTGGGGGCAAGGAAAACAAAACTGATTATCAATTCAAAAAAAGGGTTAGTGGATATGTACAACTTAAAAAAAATATATTATTTATTTATTGTAATAGTTCATAGGAGCCCTCCAGGATGCCATTGTGCTAGCCATTGTACAAACACAGAACAGAAAGATGGTACCTGTCACAAAGTATAAAAAGGATTTGTCATACAGGGCTTTAGTACATAAGCAGAGCTGCCCTGGTGGCTGCCATTTTGTGATCCAGAATCTAAGCATTCCTTTTTTTAAACATTAAGGGCTGTTGGCTTCTTTGCTGGCAAAATCCATTTACCGTAAGCCCTTATGATCATGAAGATACTCTTAAGAATGTGAACGGATTGTAAATTGACACAGCGATGGCAGCAAAGAAGCTTAAATTCTGAGCAACAAAATGGGCTGTTAACTCTGAAGCCTATCCAGAATATAGATGTCAAGATTGTTAACTGTTTCACTGCAGATCACAGCATGTATGAAAGGAGGGTACTCATTTTCTGAAGATTCTGTTCAGGAAGCAAGGAGCTGGGAGTAGCTAAGCATCCCAGTGGCTGGACTGGAGATGGTTGGCTCCTCAGAAAGATGATGCAACTAACTTCAGCATAAGTCTGTTTAGTTTAAAGACTGCAAACTTGTCTAGACCAGGGAAAAGTACACTGGTGTAATTAATGGAGACACACTATACTGGGGTAAAATGCAGCTTGCCCTGTTGTAACTAACTCTGGGAGCTTACTGGGGTAAGCCACACTAGGGCAAATCACATCTTTTGTGGGCATTTGCACTGTTAAAGCTATATCAGCATAGCTACAGCAGTGCAAAAAAATCCCAGTAAAGACAGGATCTCTGTTTGTTTTGAGACTGTGTTGTTGTTGCTAGTTTAAAGGCTCTACTTTCTCCTGTGTAGAAGAGGAAGCATTTTAAAGACTGTGGCTGTTTCCAACCCACTTTACTCTTGCTCTGTCTCAAAGAAGGAGGAAGGAAGAGAGAAGCAGAAATTTTGTTTTACCACAAAAGAGGAAGTGGTCTCAGGAAGGTGTTTGGGGCTTGCTACCTCAAGTTCAGGGTCTGAGACTGAAGTGCAGAACAGGTTACAATTTCCCTCTCTACTCAGCACTTAAGAACTACCTTATGACTCATTGTGTGAGCAGCAGAGAAGTTGTGTATGTGTACGGAATCAGCCCTTATGTCATCTGCTTACAAAATGACTGCCCTTATCAGAAAGTTTCTAATAATTTCTTCAAATTAAACAATGCATGTATTCTTTTTGACTTGAGATGATAGATATATTAATTGAATTTAATTTTACTTGATGTGTTGTGCAACAGCTCAATTTGAAAAAAAATATGACTGGTGGTCCAATAATAAGAGTTAATCTTTCCTTTTAAATTCTAATAGCTCTGCACCAATCTTGGACCAAGGGCAGGCATGAATCTCGTGGTTTCTGTGGCTCTTTTCCATTCTAGCTTCTGTGTTTACTGCAGATTTCACACTTGGATACTTTATTTTTAATGAGAACATCATATCTGATCAGTATAAGACATGTCTGGTTCTGTTCTAACACTATTCTATATTCAGATGAGCACCGTGGGTAATGCTTAGCCATTATTTTCAACATCACACTGTGCTATTATGACCTAATGTCCTTTGTATAGAATCCCATCATATGCATTAATTTCATCTTGATGGTTCCACTAAATGTTGGAAGACATCTGGGCTTTTTTTCTGTTGAATTTCCTTCTAGGGTTACTTTTTCAAGCTGTTGAAAGGATGGGTCCTGTTGTGGTTCCTGCCTGAAAGTGTCAAATTTAGTTCTGGAAATGAGTAATTTTCAATATATATGTCAAACCTCTAGGGCGGGTCCTGAGACATTAGGGACTTCAGTGCCAGGAAAACATTGACAAGAACCAGTCTACATCTTTAGACAAAGGAGGACAGAGACATCACCACATTTGCCTGAGTAAGAAAAACATGTGAATGAAGAGCAAATGGCCAAAACTCAACGCAAAGGATGATGGTGGTAAGGGGGAAAAGTGAAATGCTGGCTGAAGACTTAACTTCCTCTTTAACTGAGGGCATCTCACCCACTGATTATGAGAGTGCCATATAGCCCTGGTGTTCTACTGTACTCCTAGACACTCAACCAGTGATAGTAGTGAGAAATGTTTTCTTGTCTTTGTTTTTGCAGCTTTATTTAATAGTTTTAGCCATTTTAAATGCCAATTTGATGTTGCCATGTCACTGGCTGTGGTATGGTGATGATATGATATGACTGAAATTCTATTCCTGAGTAAATTGCACAAACTCACTGCGAGTGAAGTGGGATCTGTTGTCTCAAGTTACACAGTTTGGGACACCACACCTGCTGCAATACTTCATTGCTTTTTCTATGATGATCACTGTGGTAGTGTCTAACAATTTGTCTAGTTCCCAGAATTCTGAAAAGTATGCTGAAAAGACTATAATAATGATGCAGTTTGTGTGGTTTGAATTGAAAGATCCATTCCTACTTTGCTCCAAGGTCTATTGGGAATACTGTGTATTTTCATTGTCTCTTTTGGCTGCTTGGCCTACATACAGATATCTCAATTGCTTACCAGGTTTCTGATATCTTGGTCAAATCTGGTCAGTATACAGAGTCTCTGGCTTTCCAGATAGAGGCTTCTATTCAGAATGGCTCTGATGTATTCTTGAGAGAATTTCTGTTAATGATCTGGGTGTTATGATTTGACTGCTTTTATATATGATGGTGTCTGGGACGCTTGGTTTGTATCTGTTTGTCAGAGGTTGGTGATGGATGGCAGGAGAGAGATCACTTGTTCATTACCTGTTAGGTTCACTCCCTCTGGGGCACCTGGCATTGGCCACTGTCAGTAGACAGGATACTGGGCTGGATGGACCTTTGGTCTGACCCAGTACGGCCCTTCTTATGTTCTTATATTATGTTAATAGTGCCAGTATTCTTAAGAAGTGGGTGTGACTTCTCCCGGGTGGATGGCCATCCTGACAGAAAGATGGATGTGAACACTTGTAAATTTCTGTCTTGTCTAGTTTGTTCTCAGATTCTTAAAGCTGGCACATAACTGGCTTGGTTGATGCTTTCTCTGTCTTTCTGTGTTTTCCATATTTCTATCAGGTTGAGGGTCTGATTCTTGTTCAGTTGCCATATTTTCATGCTACAAGTCTGCTCTGGATAAGAAGTCAGTTATGTATATCTCAGTCTCTTTCTTGTAGCATATGTCTAAGTTACAACTGCAGTTTCAGTAGCATGGGCTGAAGGCAGTTTGGGGCCACTAGCAAGCAGTGGCTTTTAAAAATGTTGTCTAATAGTTAATGGACACTTTCTACTTGAATGGCTTCCCATCCTTGAACATATTGGTCAAATTTTTCACATGCAAACACAGCTACAAGACATTCCTTTTAAATTTAAGCATATCTTTGTTCTGTTGGTAATAGGGACCTTGACACGAAGCTACCAGCTCTCTCTTTTGTAGGAGTGATTCTCCCAGTCCCATCTCTTATTTATTTTTAGATGTACTTCCTTGGCTCTTTCTAGCAGGCAGATGAGGTTGTGGTTGTGATCTGCCAAAGCTTCTGCCATGCTGTCACTGTGTCTGTACACCAGAATGTCATCATCTATGATGCTGTTCCCTTCAAGTCCTGCTAGTATGTTTAGCTGGCAGTATTGATATATTTCCACCACAGGTTTGAGTCCAAACAGCATTCTCAACCATCAGTATCTACCTGCTGGTGTCCAGAATGTGGTGAAGTAGCTGCTTTCCTTATCCAGAAGCACTTGCCAATATCTGTCTTTGGCATCAAGTACTGAGAATATTTTTGCTTTTGCCAAGTCAGGTAATATTTCTTCAATTGTAGGCACTTGATAGTGAGCTCTCTTTTTAGTGCTTTCTTTAATTGCTTGGGTCTACAAAAATGTGCAGCTTGCCTGGCTTCTCACTGGCTACCATGCTGCTTATCCAGCTTGTGGGCTCTGTGACATTAGCAATGATGCCCTCTTTTTCCATTTGCTTTATTGCTCCCATTATTTTTTCTCATAATGCAATGGGTACTCTGTGAGGCAGGTGTTGTACTTGCTGGACTGTTTTATCTATTTCCAAATGCAGCATGCCTACAAGATATCCCAGTCCTTCAAAATGGCTTGGTAATCTTTTTATCAGCTTTGCTGCAGGGATGCCACTGTGCATTGTCTGCTCTGCTTTTGTTTTCCTTATGTGTCTACTATATGGTGCTCATCACTATAGTATCTGAATGCTTCACATACATTAATGAATTTATCTTTGCAACACCCCAGTGAGGTGAGGGGGTGCTATTATCCCTATTTTACAGATGGGGAGGTGAGGCACAGAGAAATTAAGGTCAAAAGTAGCCACTCATTTTGGATGTTCAATTTGAATGCCTAGGACCTGATTTTTCAGAGTACTTAGTACTTTATATGTGCAAAGCACATTGACTTCAGTTGCAGTTATGAGTGCTCAGGCAGTTCTGCAAATCAGACTCTTGGGTCTCAAGTCACGCACCCACAAAAATGAGGAACACACAATTTGTGACCACCTCAGTAATGCTGTGACTTTAAGTGACTTGCTTAGCATCACGTGGGAACTCTGTGGCATACGCAAGGATGGAATCCAATTCTTCAGGGCAGCATTCAACTGCCTTAACCGGGAGACCATCCTTTCTCTTTCTGCCAGCCCCTGCCTCGTTCCCTACATACCTTCCTACTTCTGTAACAATTAAGGCAGGGATCTTACAGTCAACAGTCTGCTTTACTACACAACACTGATTCATCCCCAGAGCAGATCCATCCTGGGCACTGAATGAAACAGGAGTCCTGTGGAAAAAATAGTATATGATAATGTAATTAAAGATTATGTCATAATGTATACACACAAGGGAGCCAAATTGCAATTGCACAGGCAACCTTAATTCTGGCATTTCCTAACTTTTGAGTACTTGACTTTGTAATCTCAATAATGTTCTTTTAATGTAGATTTTGAATGTGTAATTTCCTAGGTTTTTAAAAAAAGAAACTAAAAAACACAAACATTTTATTATGTTGCATTATATTGACACCCACATGGTTCATCAGCAAGTTTGGAACCTTTATATCCACCACACCAGGGGTTCCCGAACTTGGTTCGTGGCTTGTTCAGGGTAAGCCCCTGGCGGGCTGCGAGACACTTTGTTTACCTGAGTGTCCACAGGTACGGCTGCTTGCAGCTCCCAGTGGCCGCGGTTTGCTGTTCCCGGCCAATGGGAGTTACCAGCCCTACCTATTTTGACCCTTATGCGGGACGTTTTCTGTTATAACATTTTTCTCCCCAGCACCCAGAGGTTGAATTTTGGGTGTCTCTGTTTTGTAATTTGTGCATTTCCTTTTGCATTAGTTGTGGTGTACTTTTACTTGTATTTTCCTGCTTTTTTTGAGTTACTTGGTGAATTATCTCTGTATCTGTGCCACTTATTATCTGCAGTTGATGTGAGCTTTTTCTCTGGTTTTGCCATCCATAGCACTTGGTAGTTAGTGTGGGCTCCCTGAGCATTCTCCTTCGAGCTCCTGCATCTTTCATCCCAGTTACCAGCCTAGGCTGAATTAGTTCATCTGTTAAGATTTGATATTAATGAGTCAGTCACTTTGCACCATTTGGCAATATACTGATCTACCATTTCTCCAGATTCAGATTACATTTGTTGAAAACAGACCTTTCGTATATGGCATTTTTTGTGGGTTGAAAATGCTTGTGGAGCACTTCTGTGATTTTACACGAGTCCTCCTGGTCTGCTGCTGACCTAGACAGATGCTGCTGGAGCGCACAGCAGCCCTTGCCAATTACAACTAATAGCGTGGCTGCTCTTATTTTGCTTTCCTTTTTATTCATTCCTGTTGCAATGTTGTAGTTTTCCCTCTGTGTTCTAAGGAACATCCAAGTGCTAAACACACCCCCTTTCATGCCCATCTGCTTGGGGATAAGGATCAGAGATCATGCTGCCATGATTATTGTGTCCCCTGTCTTCCTCCCCCCACTCTTTGTTTCTGATTTCACATACCTTCAGGAGCTGACTCACTTCTGATGCCATATTCTGTAGGTGAGTGTAACCTACTGGTGAGTGTGTGTTCCAAGTTGCCCTCAGAGCTGATCATGGAACTTGGCTCTTTTGCTCAGGATGTAGCAGCTCATGCTTTGAGCTCGGAGGATCCTGCTTCAGACCTTGGTGTGCTGGCCAAGAGAGGAGCCATCACATGAGCTTAAAGAGAAAAAGTCAGGACAGTGAAACATTCGGATTTTAGTCCTTCCTCCACATTTACAGCCTTCTCTCATCAAGCACTTCCTGAAAATGAGCTCTCTTAATTTCTAAATATGACCTTATACATAATAATACTGTTGTAACACCCTCATTGAGAAGCTATCTACTGTAATACAGCTGCTTGCCTTAAGAAGGGTAAGGGATTGAGTCTTCTCCTCCCTGACCCCATATGAGCTGTTGATAATGGGCCATTCAATTGCAGTGGTGAGACCAGAAGGCAACAAAGTGAGCTGGAATTTGTTTCCAGGGAGGGGACTTCACTGCTCACATAAAAGGCCCAGGGAGGTCTCTGACCTCCCGGCTCCAGCAGATCACATATTGTGTGCTGGTATCGGGGAATGCAAGGGGTTTTCTATCCAGGTACATAGTAGGCGGCTGAGACCCTTTGCTGGTAGCTTTGTTGAAGATTCTAATAGGGATATAGTAGCCCTTTAAGACTGAGGAGAGAATTCCCTGGGTCCATACTACCCTGTGCCAGGGGTTATACTGCAAAAACAGAACCCAGGGGCACAAGAGACAACCCCTCAGCCCATTAAATAATCCCAGGGTGGCAGTTTGTAGTTTGAGAGAGAGGCCAAGCTTCTGACTCTGTCTAAAGCCCAGGCCTGGAGCCCTGACATGTGGGTAGCACAAGGCTCCTCTCTCATTCTGAAGGATTCCCTGGAAATATAGTTCAAGGGGCTACTGGGATTTGTAGGCCTCCACAGCAAGGTATGTTGGGAAGAAGGGCAGGATATAAGCATCCTCTTCTCATGTAATGGGGGAATTATGGAGGAAGTGGGAGCTGTTGGTAGCCTCATCCACAGTCAGGGCTTTTACCTAGCTTTTGACAGCCTGACTTCTGTTGAAAATCCAGTTCCCTCCTGGGAATACTGAGGAAGAAGAATAAGTGGGGAAGGGCCCATCTTTAAAAAAACAACACCCCCCCCAAAAAAAACAACAACAACAACAACAACAACAAAAATCCCTACATGTGGCCTTCTGTGACCACTGAAGTGCAGGGACCCTTCCAGCTGATGGAAAACAAAATTGACAAGAAGGACCTACCATCTATCCTATTATGTTCAAGGTTTGAATGACGCTGCTTCTCGTTTTATCTGAGCAAAAGTCCTCCCCACCCCCTTCACTACTGTGTGCCATATCAGCAAGACAAAAAGGAAGAAGTGAATTATCCTCAGCTCTAAAATTTGGTGGGGGGGTGGGGAGGGAGGCGAGATTTCCAGATGCAGGTTAACATACTTTGACTACTGTTTGCCAGAGCCCATTCATTACACCTGCCTCTGCATTAAACAAGCAACAATATTTCATTTTCTATTACCTTTCACAAATAGGAAATTAATTGCATACACTTGCAGAAAGTGCAGATATAACTCGTTATGTATTGTTAAGGCTGTCTGTGATAAATTTATCAAGCTCAGACAAAAACTACACTGAAATCACAATGGATCCATCTTAATTAAAGTTCTTTAAGTGACAGCTACACCTGTCCTGAAATGAGAGGTAAAAATAGATATGTTTTCTGCAGTAATAGAGATCCCTGAGTATAGACAATGCTGGAAAATAGACTATACATTGATGAAAGTCTTATTACTAATTACTACCTTTGAAAAATAAAGTTAAATGTCCTATTTGAAAGGAAAATTATAAGGAATAGTGTGTATTAGGGTGACTGCATAAAGATATTTGAATTTTATTTCTACAAGATAATGCTTACCTCATTACAGACAAGTGTAATAATGGATTTACTTTTATCGCATGTAAATATATCCAGCTCTTTAATACAGTTGTGACATAGTACATTTATACAACTCTCTATCTATAAAACTGGCTTATAATTGTTATCATCCTCCCTTGTTGTAGTCACTGCTACTGCTTTTCTCGGCTGGTGCCATGCTATGCTGCTAGATTGGCCCTTTGGAGGCAGCACTGTGTGACAGTGAATAGAAAGAAGTTGAGGACAAAATATAAAGGAGAAGGAGGTAAGCAGGGACCAAAGAAAAAGGCAACTGGGAAAGGGTCAAGAAGGTCTGCTCCAACAACTTCTTTAGTGTATTGAGTGAGCTTTGTAAGAAATATAAGGTAATCCAGAAAGATTAGGAGGAAAAAAATGGGCAATACAAATACAGCACTTTTGAGTAAAGTCCAGGTAAATGAGAGATGCAGCCTGGAGGTTCCTTAGCCACTGAGATGGATTTTCTGAAGGTTTGGAGTCTATCCTGAATTTTACAGCTGGTGTGCTAGATTTTGGCACAGAGAGGTGGTTGACTGGGTCACCAGGGAGACATTGAGACTGTATGTCATGCCCTCCCCACAGCTGAAGTGGGCATGCTGAGGAAGGAAAGGTGTGTGACTGGAGCATGTTGTGGAATGGTGTTGTGGTCTTCGGGGCTGTGTCATTAAGACTGACCTTCCCAGACAGAGAAGTCTGGGCGGGGTGCTGTGAAGCTCTTGTTGATATTCTCAGCAGAACAGCCAGTTCCAACCAGACACAGAATAAAGCAGAGCTCTTGCAATCATGTTAAGCTCTGAGTGATCACTACACCACAACTGCCAGGGAGCCATCGCAGTGAAGTGTACATTAGAGCAGTCTCTGGAGGAAGCCAGACATGCATGCGTTTTTTAAGGTCTGAAGTTGTTGAAATTATAGGATGTGTTCTTCCTGTTCTCATAGACTCATAGACTTCAAGGTCAGAAGGGACCATTATGGTCTTCTAGTCTGACCTCCTGCACAACACAGGCCACAGAATCTCACCCACCCACTCCTGTAACAAACCCCTAACCTATGTCGGAGCTATTGAAGTCCTCAACTTGTGGTTTAAAGACTTCAAGGTGCAGAGAATCCACCCATGTTCCATGCTGCAGAGGAAGGTGAAAAACCCCCAGGGCCTCTGCCAATCTGCCCTGGAATAAAAATTCCTTCCCGATCCCAAATATGGCGATCAGCTAAACCCTGAGCATGTGGGCAAGACTCACCAGCCAGACACCCAGGAAAGAATTGTGGGTTTTTAAACAAGAATCACAAAATCTTTCAGAGTTTCCCTACTCCAGAACTATCTGTCACACACAGTTTGACCTTTACCCTTTGCTGTTAGATTTTCCTGTGTACTTTTCTACCCCCACTGCCTCCCTGGATTCCTAGAGAGTGGGGATCAGACTACATCTTGTTGCTGTCATTGCAAATCCAAACTGATCGTCCCCACCTCATGTCGCTCAACTTTTGCCAGACTGTGTAAGAGTTCACATTAATATTGCTGCACTGTGAAAAGCAGCAGCAGGATAGGGACAGGAATCAAGAGATCTGGGTCCTGTTTCCTGCTTTACCACACAGTTGCATTGTGATGTTGGACACATTGTCGTAGATCCCCTCTCTGAAAGCTGAGAATTTTTTTTCAAGGCTTAATTCATTAATGTTTGTAAAGTGCTTTGAGATCCTAAGATGGAAGTGGCTTTAAAATAACAAAGTATTAGTACTATTTATGATTGCCATACCTTCTTCTGAACAGAGGTGTTATTAGTTGGGAGAGTGCTTTTAGGGTTAAACATGAACAACCCCAAGAGTAAAATTCTAAATACCATTTAAACCCAATTTCCACCCCAATTTCTTGATAGTTTCTTCAAGAAACTCAATGAATTTTTGGTAGAAAGGCATTCTGGAAAAGTCGACATCATAATTTTCTGTTTCCCCTACTTGGCCCCAGGAGCTCTGAGCTTCCAGAGGTCCTTCTCCTTAGTAATGCAGATATGAAACAGTCCTTCTTCAGTCTGAGATCTGAGCACGTGCAGACCACTGAATGATGGAGAACAATTTACGTTATGCAAATGACAATGCATGTTAACTCATTCCAGTCATAAATGTCACTAACAGCAAAAATAGTAACATTTTTCACTATCTAAACCCCAAATAGTTTAGTTTTTAGCATGTAAATTGCATGTTTCACCTGAATTTGCTTTTGTTTTATTCTTTTGCTTTTTTAACTAGATTGCTAAAAGTAGCAAAACCTGCTCAATACTGGCTAATTATGAAATAATGCAAAAATGACATAACTTAATGGAAAGATCCATACTAATGATTCTTGAATATGTGTCTGACAGTGCTTCTCTCCTTCTTCCCCTCCTGCTCCCCACCCCCTTGTCTTCACTGTGAGTACGTCTTTAAAAAAAAAAGTGTGTTTTTAACCAGGGCTAGCAGTTCGAGTTCAATTCCAGTGCTGTGGTACACCAATCCCTTTTAGATGTTTGGTAGCATGATATGTGCCCCATGAGTTCTGAGACGTATTGTAGACACTCCAGACTCTAATGGAAACCCATCAAAGGCTAAAGCCTGTACCATCTAAACACTCACACACATCTAATAAATGAAGGAGACTTCTTGACTAGACTTGGCAGAAAAGAAAGGGTGCAAATATCCTAGCTACAAGTCTTGGTAGTTAGCAATTAGAGAGAAAGGTACAGAAAATTTCCGAACTTCACCCAAGCAGCAGTCCAATGATAGGACACAACAGGAGGACACCCCAGATTTCCATGGGTTCAGTACAGGAGCGGCGCCAGGGTTTTTGGCACCCTAGGCGGGGGTCCTTCCCAGCTCCCGGTCGTCATCGGCAATTCTGTGGTGGGGGGTCCTTCAGTGCTCCCGGAGCGAGTGAAGGACCCGCCACAGAATTGCCGCTGAAGACCCGGAGCGCGGAAGGACCCCCTGCCACTGAATTGCCGCCCTCCCAAATCCTGGCACCCTAGGCGACTGCCAAGGTCGCCTAAATGGAAGCACTGGCCCTGGTTCAGTAACTCCAAGATCTTGCTAAATCAGTTGTGTCAAACTCATTCAGTGGAGAAGACCAACTTCCATTTTTACTTATGATCTGTGAGGCAGGGTATAAACTAAGGACTCGATTCTCCCCTCAGTCCACAAAGGAACTGCCACTGATGTCAATGGAAGGGGCTCACAAAGATCAATGGTGAGTTATGGCCTTTAGGAAGCAACTAGGAAAATATGCTGCCTTTTAGGACCACTGCATTTTCCCTCCCCTTTGTTTCATTTCCTTCCCCATCCACCTTTCTCTGCTTCTTTCCCTCTTCTCTGTCTTTATCTTTTTTTCTTCTTTCTATTTATTTCCCTATAGCAAATCCCAAATTCAACCCCCCGGAGGGGGCCACTGCTTTCCCACTCCCTCTGCTCAATGATCAGCAAAGAAATAGTTAATGTTGACATTGAAAGTATCCGTATTAAGCTTATGTGTAAACATTCCAAAGTAGCTGGAGGAGTTTACATCTCTCAGTCCTTCCTTCGGGTTGTCTGTGACTCAGGTAGACATCACTGCATTGGTTTACACTCTGCTTATGTTTATAAGCTTTTCTTTACATTTATGAGAACTGGAAACATATTTTTAAAAAAATAATTGAGAAGCTACAGCATCTGAATACACCAGGTAGGCCCCAAAATATGTCACACCGGCTGAATTTGGCTATGAGTTTGACACTTCTGATGAAAATAATCTTAGATCCTTGGTCTCTCAGGCCTAGTCTTGCTCCATCTCCAGCTGTCTGGACATCACCTGGTCATCATGTTAGGGTCATTTCCACATTGTGGTTGGTAAGGCAGCTTGTCTTGTGTACAGGCTTCAGTAAGATAGGATTTTACTTCTGCGGCTAGCTCTCCAACTCCAGATCAGATTCTGGAGCTCTTTAAGGGCTGCTCCTCCTAGCTCCAGCTGTCCTGGCTCTATTTGAGGCCATCTGTTGCGGCCTGCTGCCTGACTCCTTTTCATGGCCAGCTTCCAAGCTACTGCCTTCAGCATACTGCTCAAGACACAAGCTATGTGCCTCTCTCCCTGTTTTTGATTCTCTGTGCTTCTGGGAGGACACTTCCCCTTCTAGTCTCTGCTCATCTAAAATGTCCAAAATGTCATATGGCCCAACCTTTTCCCTCCAGGTCATTCAGGAGGACGAGAACAATAACCAGTAATGAGTCAGCAGTTTCATTACATATGTTTGCAGTTATATTGTGTTAGGAAATATACTGTGGCAGGATCTATCATGCTTATGTTCTTTGCACTCCTGACATCTGTTCCTAATTTTTAGATTTAAAAAAAAAAAAAAAAAAGTCTGTGCACATTAACAACATGTATGTAGCCTGTGGTGACATGAATATTTTTATGTCAGATACTATGGGTTTAATTTTCAAATCTGGTTTTCTAAATGAGATGCCTCAAATCTTGCATTTCAGGCATAAATGAGCACTTGGGAAATCAAGTATGTGCTAGGTGCCTATATGCAAATCTGAGTGCTCAGATGCCCAACTTTAGGTTCCCAAGTTTGAAAAGTGTGTTCCCCATATATACTCTTTAGATGGCAGAAAAAAATGACCTAGTTGTGTACTGTGGATTCCTTGTGCTTTTCTCTCTTATGTATGTAGATGAAAAATGGATATTTTCTGGCAAAAGGCACTCAAATACTATGGTGACAAGGCCACATAAGAAAAAGATATATGGACAAAATAGCCATATGTGTGCTCATATGGGTGCCAGTTCAACAACATACTTAAACATGTACATAACTTTAAGCAATGGATTGACATCATTCAAGCCCTCTCAATTACTCTAATTCATTGAGGGAATAGAAAAATACCATGTGACTTATGTGACCAATGAGCGCTAACCATCAATTTCAACTATTGAGCAATTCCTAATCACTGTTTGCACATTATTTTGAAAATGGAAAGCATAATGTAAGTGCTATGTAGTAGCAGTACATAAATTATCAAATACCTAGAGTAAACTGTTCATGATCAGTACATGGAGGAAGAAAAATATCTAACAAAAAATCATTAAGTAAAGTTGAATAATGAATACATTCAAGGATATTGCAATTGCTCATTGGCATTCTAGAAGCAGAAAAAGGCTAAATTCATTGAGCAAATTATTTTTTCTAATTATTTGCTCATTTCTGAGGCCTAATCTGCAGAGTTTTTATACTGATTTAATATTTTTGGTTAGTAGTGTGATTTTTCTACCAAAATTGTTAAACAGAGATAACCCCTAGTGTGGATACAGCTATACCTAGATGGAGGCACCCTGTACCAGCATAGCCTATTCCCCTTTCCTATAGGATAGCTAAACTGATATCCATACAACTGCATCCACCACTTTAACTATACTTGTTTAATTAAAGCAGTACAATGTTTGTGCATCGATCTGGCCTAATAGAGAGAAATAGATATGTGGTAGACATAGAGGCATGTCAATAGAGAGAGAGAGATTTCTGTATTATACAATTTTATTGTTATTTAAAATTAACAAATGAAAACTCAGCTCCACTCTAATATTAAAACTAACATGTCTCCTTTTTTTGCTCAGTATTCAAAACAAAACTGATTTCTGGGGCATGCTGTTTTTCAACATGCTGTCTGAAAGTCCTCACATGATTCCTTTCCCTTCTGAGGGACAGCCTTAATCTTTACAGACAGTTCTGCTTACTCTGTCTTCACAACAAAAGTAGGACTGCACAGGAATTTTTTTTTGATGTCCCATTACGTTCTAAATCTACATATTACAAGATGCACAGGAGGTAGAGACAGCCACCAGGCTCTACCGCAGCAGATATTTTTTGGATAGAGTTGCTGGCAGCCTGTTCCCTCCTTCTGAAGGTAGCAGGATTGTTCAAGAGAGTGCTGCTGGTTGTGGAAGTTGCCAGTCCACCAAGCTCTCCTCCTTTCTAGACTCAGAAAAAATGCAGGGAGATACTTTTGATGACCCAGGTCTCCCTTAGGAGATAGCCAGATCCTTCTGTTTAACAAGCCTTCCTAATCCAGCTAGCCAGATTTGCTTTCTTCTGTTGCATAAAATGGACCCTTTTCACTCTGAACCTTGTTTTGAACTGAATTCAACATAAACTCAACACAACATTATTTGATGGGATTAATACTTTTAAAAGGGATCTATTTTCTGTTTCTAAAGTTATTTGGAATTTTAATGTTGTAAGATACTTTTGTTTCATTTTGGACGGACTATCTCCTTTCTAGTACCAGAAGCAAAAAACAACATACAGAAAGTAGTTCTTGGAACATCACACAGTATAAATGGCTCTTCTGTGGAGTGCATAACAAAAATACTGTTGAACCCATACATTATTTATCACACATGCTAACTAAATCCAAAGTCTAGTACAAAGTATGTAGGATGTTTGGGCCAAGTTAGAAACTAGCATATTAATTTGGCATTCACACCAGTGCTCAATATATACTACCTTTTCATATACCCTGTTCCCTATACCCTATTCCCTTTATGTCGATGGAGTAGTTGCAAATCTATGAACAGTCATGTTTGCACACCTGTAACCCTGCTCTCCTCATCCTTAGGTTTGGAGAAGATAATACTCTTCCTGGATGTTCAGCTCTCGGCCTCCAATTAAATTATAGCTACAGATGAGGTGAAATGTTTCTCAGCTAGCTGGACTAAATATCTTTTAAAAATAAAATGTACATGAACATATAATACCCACAAACATGAATCTCAATACAATGATAGAGACAAGGTGGATGAGATAATAACTCTTACTGGACCAACTTCTGCTGGAGAGAGAGACAAGCTTTCAAGCCACACATTGCAGCTCTTCTGCAGGTCTGGGAAAGATACTCAGGCCTTGGCTACACTTGCAGATGTACAGTGCTGTGAGTTAAACATGATTTCGTGCAGCTGAATAGGGAAAGCGCTGCTGTCTGTCCACACTGACAGCTGCCCAGCACACTGTCGTGGCCACATTTGCGGCAATTGCAGCGCTATTGGGCAGCTATCCCACAGAGCACCTTTTCCCATTCTGGCGCTGTGGATTGTGGGAAGGGGGCGTGGGTGCGGGGGATTCTGGGTCCTGTCCCCATGCCCCGTGATGCATCGCTTCGCATCCCAGAAATCCCTTTGTTTCCGTCCACCTTTGGCGCCATCTTTCAACGGTTTCTGTGCAACGCAATCTGTCTGTGGGAAATGGAGTCCAAACTGCTGAGGCGTATGCTCACAAGTCTCGCCAGCACGTCACGTTTGGCTGTCGAACTATTCCTTAAGATCCAAAGTGACAGCGAGAGTGAGGGTGAGGAGTCCGACGATGCTATCGAACCGCGTAACGCGTACGACATGAAATTGCTTGTGGCATTCACGGACATGCTCAGCACCATGGAACGCTGCTTTTGGGCTCGGGAAACAAGCACCGAATGGTGGAATCACATCGTCTTGGAAGTCTGGGATGACAAGCAGTGGCTACAGAACTTTCGGATGAGAAAAGCCACTTTCATGGGACTGTGTGAGGAGCTTGCCCCCATCCTGCGGCATAAGGAAACGAGATTGAGAGCTGCCCTGCCAGTGGAGAAGCAGGTGGCTATTGCAATCTGGAAGCTGGCAACTCCAGACAGCTACCGGTCGGTCGCAAACCAGTTTGGAGTGGGAAAGTCGACCGTTGGAATCGTGTTGATGCAAGTTTGCAAGGCCATTAATCGCATCCTATTCAGAAGAACCGTAACTCTGGTTAACGTGCAGGAAATAGTGGATGGCTTTGCACAAATGGGGTTCCCTAACTGTGGAGGGGCAATAGATGGGATGCACATTCCTATTCTGGCACCACCCCACCTAGGATCCGAGTACGTTAATCGGAAGGGATAATTCTCTATGGTTCTCCAGGCGCTTGTGGATCACCATGGGCGTTTCATTGACATTAACACAGGCTGGCACGGAAAGGTGCATGATGCACGCATCTTTCGAAACACTTGGCTGTTCAGGAAGATGCAGGCCGGGACTTTTTCCCCAGAGCGGAAGATCACGGTAGGGGAAGTTGAAATGCCCATTGTGATCCTTGGAGATCCCGCTTACCTATTAATGCCGTGGCTCATGAAACCCTACACAGGGAGCCTTGACAGCAGCAAGGAACGGTTCAACTACAGGCTGAGCTGGTGCCGAATGACTGTGGAGTGTGCCTATGGCCGTTTAAAGGCCCGCTGGCGATCTCTGTATGGGAAGCTGGACTTGGCCAAAAACAGCATCCCTGCAGTTATATCCGCGTGCTGTGCCCTCCATAATATTTGTGAAGGGAAGGGTGAAAGCTTCACTCAGGCATGGACCTCTGAGGTTCAACACCTGGAGGCTGAATTTGCACAGCCAGAGAGCAGGGCTATTACAGGGGCCCAGCGCGGGACTGCAAGGATTAGGGATGCCTTGAGGGAGCAATTTGAGGCTGAAAAGCAGCAGTGATATCTGGTGCCCTGCACGGGAGTGAAGTGCAGTAGTTCCAATCTTTAGAAATCAGTGTTTGCTAAGTAGACAAGCAGACTTGCAGTGCCTGCTTATTTCCTGAGCTAAGGAGTCTTTTACTTTATGCAATAATAAAGAATGTTTTCAAAGCCAAAAAATCCATTTATTGAAAAGAAAAAAAAATTATTTATTGAAAAGAAACAAGGGGGTGGAGTGGGGAATAGTACAATCACAGATTCGCGTATGTCATGTCTGGTGTGCTGTGCAGTGAGTGCTGCACTTCAGGACAGCTATACTGCATGGTGATGGGCGTTGAGTGCAGAGGGTAAGGGTCGTGGTTTTCAGGGCTGGATGGTGAAGATACTGGTGTTGGAGGCAGCGGGTGGCATGAAGAACACGGAAGTTGGCGAAAGTGGGTTGGAGGTGACAGTGGGGCACAACGGAAAGAGTTTTGGGACAAGGGCTATGGGGAGGGGTGGCATTTGCGGTAGTGCTCCTCTTTCTGCATGGCTACCAGCTCCTGGATAGCGTCTGCTTGGCGCTCCAGGATGCTTATGAGCCGATCAGTGCTTTGCTGCCGGTGCGCTGCATTTTCCTGGCGGATCATGCTTTCTCTCTCCCTCCAGTTCTGTGCTTTCTCATTCTCTTTAATAGATTGCCGCATCACTTCTTGCAGCATGTCTTCTTTGCTTTTTCGCGGTCTCTTCCTGAGTCTTTGCAGTCTCTGAGCAGGCGATAAGAGGGACAGCTGAGGTCTCAAGGTTGATGCAGCTGTATAGGCAAAATGCAACATTTAACAGAGGCAGCATTGTTTATACCAGACAGAGTAGTGATTCCCCCCACACTTAAGGAGTAGAAAACACACAGGGTCTACACAATAGCATAATTTTCCCATCCGAAACAGAGCACACATATCCCATGGGAGCCTCAAAATGGTGAGTAAGGGGGACTGATTGTTTCAGGGCTGCACTGTCCTCTGGGTTTCTGTGCCTTGGGGAGAGCCAACAGCTTCAGGGGACACCTACACTGAACACTGTCCCAACATTTTCCACAGGAGTTCGTCCTGGAAGATATCTCGCTGCTGAGGATGACCTGGGAAGCAAGGGAGGGTCTTCTACTGCAATGCGGCTTCCGCCCTGGCCCATATGCAGCTTGCCTGTGTGCAGCAATGGTCCCCCCGCCGCTTGCGGCACAGTGGCGCGGACACGTTAGCCTGGCTGGGACAAGGACCACGGTGGCTCTCCCAATAAACCTGCGCAAGCGCATTGCACATGTTCTGGATGTGACATTTGAGGAGATTACCGAGGCCGATTACCGCGATGTGATTAACCACATCAATGCACTATTCCGCATCTAGACATACATGCCTAACCCTCCTCTCCCAAAGAGCACGCACCGAAAAAATTCCTCCCCCCCCAAAAAAACTGCTTACCAGGAACCTGCTCTTCTGTTTGTCCTCTGCCAAGTACCGGCCGCTGTGACTGGCTACCTTCCTCCTGGCTCGAGAAGAGCTCCTGGTTGCATGGCTCCAGGGATTCCGGGGTGTCTCCATCTGGCCCACCACCATCACTCCCGTTTTCCTCCTCCTCCTCCTCATATTCCTCCTCCCCTCCCCCACACCGGCTCTGAAGTGTCCATGGTGGTGCTTGGAGTGGAGGTGGGGTTAACCCCAAGTATCGCATCCAGCTCTTTGTAGATCGGCAGGTCGCGGGGGGAGCACCCGAGTGGCAGGGCCGACTCCAGGCACCAGCAAACCAAGCAGGTGCTTGGGGCAGCACATTTTCAGGGGCAGCATTCCAGCCAGCCTTTTTTTTTTTTGGCACTTGGGTGGCAAAAGCCTAGAGCTGGCCCTGGCAGCAGCAGCACTGCACTGGGGGCACTCTAGGGCCGCTGCGGTTTGCGTTGGGGAGCAACGCCTGCACCTTATGGCCAGGCGGGCTCCGAGCGTGGGACACTCGGGCTTGGGGCCACCCCTCGGGGCACACGGAGCCGCCTGCAGGTGCCACAGGGTGGCCGCCCCCCAGCGCTGCAGACGGGGCTGGGCGAAGTGGCCAGAGCCACCCAGGGACTGTGGCAGGGTGGCCAGGAGCAGCAGCAGGAGCAGGGCCATAGAGGGCGGGGCGCTGCTGTGCGGGGCACCCGTCCCGCTCTCCAGGGCTCTGCTCCCTCTGGGGCTGCCCTGCCCCGGCTCCTCAGCCCCCTGCCGGGGCGGTCCCCCAGCTCTGCCCTCCTGGGTCCTGGCTGGCCCTGGAGGCGGGAGCCCTGACTGGAGGGACCCTGGGCTGAGGCGCGACCTGGGAGTCCCGCTGCTTACCCCAACCCTGCCAGCGCCGGACCGGCTGGAGGCAAGGGGGGAGCGGGCAGAGTCAGCGCTGGTGGGGGGAAGCCCAGCGCTGGGGCGGCCGCAGGGGGTTGGGGGGAGAGCCCAGGGTTGGGGTAGGGGGCAGCCAAAAACGTTTTTGCTTGGGGCGGCAAAAAACCTAGAGCTGGCCTTGCCGAGCGGCCGTTTGCGTCGGGGGCTTTGCGGTAGGCACTCTGCGGCTCCTTCACTTTAATCCTGCACTGCAGGGCATCCCAGTCATGGCCCCTTTCCATCAGGTCCTTTGATACCTTCCCGAAGGTATCGTAATTCCTACGGCTGAAGCACAGCTGGACTGTACAGCTTCCTCCCCCCAAACACTGATGAGGTCCAGCAACTCGCCATTGCTCCATGCTGGGGCTCGCTTGGCGTGTGGAGGCATGGTCACCTGGAAAGTTTCGCTGATAGCACTCCACACCACGCCGGGCTGAGCAAACAGGAAGGGGATTTTTAAAATTCCTGGGGAATGTAAAGGGTGGGTCACATGGTTGGTTACCTGAGGCCAGGGCAGTAGAGTTTGAACTGATGACCAGAGTGGCTAGAAAAGGCATTGTGGGATAGTGCCGAATAATTCTGGAGGCCATTCACAGCACATTGGGCTGCCACACTGGCGCCGCAGCTCTGCAGCGGCAGTGCAATACTCGCTATTCCTCTTGGAGAGGTGGAGTACATGCAGCACGGAGATACAGTGCTGCAAATGCCTTGCCAGTGTGGACGGGGAGTGAGTTACAGCGCTGGGGGAGCCTTTACAGCACAGTAACTCGCAAGTGTAGCCAAGGCCTCAGATGTCACAGCTAAATACAAGGTGGTGCAGATTGTTTAGCATAAGTAGTTAGCACATATTGTAAGGGACCATTTGAGGTAGAGTGGCCCGTTAACACTGCTGAAGTCACAGGACAAAAAGAGGGTTTAGTGTGTTACAGATAGTTGTAATAAGCCATAAATCAAGTGTCTCTGTTTGGTCCATGATGTAACTAGCAGAGCAATGAATTTAAGCTCCCAGGCTCATCTTTTGAAAGTGTTGTGCAGGTTTCCTTTGAAGACGAGGACTGATACATCAGATAGGGAGTGATCGCTTTGTGAAACATGGTCACCCACAGGTGATAAGGTGTTTTTGTCTTTTATCATTTTTTTGTGTGAGTTCAGTCGAGAGTGAAGAGATTGCCTGGTTTTACCCACGTAATTTTTCTCGGGGCATTTAGTGCACTGGATGAGGTACACCACACAGTGTGATAGGCATGTTGTGGGGGGTGTTTATTATTTGAGCAGTGGAGATATGTCTGAGATTTTGCAGGCAGGGTCTGGTGCCGTGTCCATTTGTTATGCATAGTGGCATAGACACCGACTCCATGGATGCTCCAGGACTAAGCAACCGGCAGCCAGCTCCTCCCCCCTCCGCCCCCCGCGCCTTCAACCTGTCAGTGGCCCTGCCAATCAACTCCTCCCAGTGCCTCCCGCCTGCTAGAATCAGCTGTTCTGCGGCGTGCAGGAGGAGCTATGGGGAGGGGATGGAACTGGGTGGGAAGAGGTAGCAGGAAGAGGCAGGGTGGAGGCTGGTAGCAGGGTGAAGGGGTGGAAGTGGGGGCAGAGCCTGGTCAAAGTGGGGGTTGAGCACCCCTGGGGCAAGGAGCAAGCTGGTACCTGTGCACAGTGGTACCCTACTGGCAGGGCCCTCCTTAGGCATACGCAGCTGCGTAGGGCACCCGAAAATTTGGGGCACTCCTGGGTCTTAGTGTCCAACCTTCCACCTCTTCCTATCCCTGTTCTGACCCTTCCTGCAGGCTCCCACAGGTAGCTGCTGTAGCCTGGTGCCTCTTACTCGGGAGGGGATCTAGTAACTTAAAAGTGAAAAGAAGAACAGGAGTACTTGTGGCACCTTAGAGACTAACAAATTTATTAGAGCATAAGCTTTCGTGGACTACAGCCCACTTCTTCGGATGCATATAGCATAAATTCATAGCTATATGCATCCGAAGAAGTGGGCTGTAGTCCACGAAAGCTTATGCTCTAATAAATTTGTTAGTCTCTAAGGTGCCACAAGTACTCCTGTTCTTCTTTTTGCGGATACAGACTAACATGGCTGCTACTCTGAAACTTAAAAGTGAAAAAGCCTCCAGCCTGCCAGACCTATTAGCACAACATTGAAACTATTAAAGAGCCTTTCAAGTGGTAATGAAGCCATTTAACAAGCATTTGCCAACCCCCAGGTATATACTGTCAGTTTCTGAATTTACTGACAAAAACAGTTGTGCAATTTACTCAGAACATGTTAGTCTACAGGACCTTAGTTTAAAATTTGCTTTAAAAATATTTCATTAATGTCTTGCCAAAGATGATAAAATCACCTCTCTAAAAAATCCTTGAAGAGGGCCCTTAAAGAGACCACATCCCTTTCTTGCCAGATAGTTGGACAAATGAGTTTCCTTTTCTTTACTTCTGACTATTTGATGAACTAGTTTTAAGAGAACCCTCTAGCAACATCAGTACCTTAGTAAGATATAAAATCCTTTGTTATGCCTAAAATCTTTAGAATCGTAGAATATCAGGGTTGGAAGGGACCTCAGGAGGTCATCTAGTCCAACCCCCTGCTCAAAGCAGGACCAATCCCTAACTAAATCCTCAAATCCCTAAATGGCCCCCTCAAGGATTGAACTCTCAACTCTGGATTTAACAGGCCAATGCTCAAACCACTGAGCTATCCCTCCCCCCGAAACATAGTTTTTAAAGTTGGTGAAATTTCATAAACATGTCTATTGTTATGAAGATCACACAAAGTAAATTAGTGTTCCCTTTTTTTAAAAGCAATGAACATAGTTATGAACACACTAAACCTCTGTGACTGATTAATTTAAAATAATGTCTTTGTTTCAGTGAGTTAAATATGTAGTAATCTGGAATGATTACTTTATGAAGGCTTAAGAGTACATTTAAAATATAAAACCAGCTCAGAAATACTGATTAAGAAAATGTAAAACAGAGAAGAGCTGCATCATGTATTCCATAATATTTAATGTTGTATGACAAACTTCAGAGTATATCAAAAAACCCGTGACTGACATTCCCAAGTTTATTGCTTTTAATTAGGTACCTTCTGCATGTCCAGTCTTCATCTTCTGGCATGCAGTGGAAAACATGTTCCATTTTCTTTAGAATGAAATTGCAGAAGAGTGTTTTTTTCAAATGTCATTTGCTTCATTTGGATTCAGGGATTTGGCTGTAAGGGGTTGTGCAGAGTGGGGAAGGGAAGAGAGGAGGGAGAGAGTGGGGTTTGGGCAGAGTGGGGCGGGGCCTGGGACAGAGCAGGAGTGGAGTATGGGCGGGGGTCACAGGTGAGCTGGGGAGCTAGCCTCCCCGAGCGGCAGCTTCACCCACCGCCCAAGACAGCAAGTAAGAGTGGGTCGGCTTCCGCACACCTGTGTGCCACTGCAGTCTCCTTAGGCAGGGGCCGTATTCACAGAGCCAAATGCATCGGCACCATGCATTCTGCATGAGGGAGAAGGTATGGGGATCTCTGCGGGGAACAGTGATTCTCTGCCGCCGTGAGGCGGGCCGGGCAGCTCAGTATCCTTTGCTGCCTTGTCCCTCCCCCCTGGGCTGCGAGCCCGGGCAGCCATCGGGCATAGAGGCACCAGTTTAATAATACTGCATAGGGCCCCATAAATCCTAAGGACGGCTCTGCCTACTGGAAACAGAACCCTTAGGCTCACTGTCAACCCTTTGTGTCAGAATCCCTCAGGATCTTTCTGTCAGAGTCTGTCAACCTCCTTCCAAAATGGCTGCTGTGTGTCAGTCTCTTCTGGCCCCTCCCCTGCTGCCATCCACAAAGCTCAAAGAAAACCCAGAGGAAGAATTGTCTTGAAAGAGTAAACCCTTTCAAAGCTTACACATACATGGGAACTTTGTGAAGGCTGAAATTATGAGTCCACAACCCATTTTTGAGAACCACTAAAGATAATGTTGATCATTAGGGATTATTATTATTTGTTTGTTAAGCACTCATAATGTACCCAATTCTTATTTATTTATTGTGTTCCAGTAGCACCCACAATTTGCCAGGCACTGCTCACACACACAGGAAGACACAGCCTCTGTCCCAAAGAGCTTAGTATCTAAGGTTCCAATCCTCCAGACATGTGAGCATGTGCTCAACTTTACACATTGAGTTTAATGGGGCTTGTCTCGTGCATAAAGCTAAGTATATGCTTAAATGTTTGTGGGATCAGGGCCTAAGAACATAAACAACATAACAAGGGGTGGAGGAAAAGGATCCATTCAAAATAAGTACAATTTTTATATAGTTTATACTTTTAAAAATATCTGCTATAGCTGTGGTTTTTCAACAGTGATTTTGGGAGCATCAGTTTTGGGGTGTCCAACTAGAGATATTTTAAAGTAGCTGGATTTTTCAAAAGGTAGGCACTCAGCACATTTCTCAAGCTGGTCACCCCAAAACTGAGATGCCCTGAATCACTAATCACTGTTGAAAGACTTGTCCTTTAATTTTAAAAATTAAATTAACACATATCAGCTGAACCCAGCATGCCAACATTGTCTCCATTATTAATTGGCCAGTTTCTAGCAGGCATCACAGAAAAACTGGGTCTGGAGGAAGAATATGAAAGAGCATAGAATAGTGCCTTACAGATCAGTTTCAGGAGGGTATTCCATTCACATGGGGTAGTGAAGAAGAAGAAGGCATGGGACGTTTGTGTGATGCTGATAAATGCGAGGATGAGGTGGCACCAATGGCAGAGCTGAGGAGGCTGGGGTGATACGATAAGAGACAAATGTGGATAAGTAGGGAGGAGAGGGGTTGTGATGGGCCTTGAAGCTGAGGACAAGAAGCTTGTAATTGATGTGGTGAAACGGGGAAGCAGCTGGAGGGATTTAAAAGAGTGGGGTGAAATGATCAGGGCAAAGGGACTGAAGGCAGGGCCAGAGAGAAATCCCTAATGACCTCCAAACACATGTGTAAACCGACCATTTTCTAAAAAAAGTATGAAACCATCCATTCCAACTGAGGCCTGTGTGACTCCCCAAAAGTCATTCTTTTCACTGGCACTCTTGCCTGCTGGCTGCATTTCTGACACTAATGCTTTCATGGGCAGACAAGAAACTTGTCCAATATGACAACAGCAAAGAGACCTACCAAAAGCCAAAGCAATAAATAACAGCTTGTTTGCAGAGTGAACTTTTCCTATGCCTTTTGGAGTGTAGAAGCCCACCAGAACAGCTGTCTTACATGGGCCAAGGGACTGAAAGGCAGGGCTTGAAGCCAAATATTCAGGTATTCTAATTCAAGTTGTACTGCTGCCTTGCTCTATTGCCTTGGGCAAGTCACAGGCAGTCAGTTTTTCAGAAGCATCTACTAAGTTTGGCCACCTCCATTTGCAGGAGCCATCTTGAGAGGAAAGAGAGCAGTTCCATAGCAGCCACACTAAACTCTGGCTGCAACAAACCCCTGACCTGGGGAAAACCAGCCCTGCTATCAGGAAGAGAGCAGCAGTCACACTGGCTCCCAGCCTGAGAGGAACGTGTCAGCTAGCCATTGCAGACCTGAGAGATGACCTTTTACCATCATTGGTATCGCTAATGCTAAAAGGAGCTGACCAGGAGATCTGCACCTGCCTAGTTTCAGAGAAGAAAAGCTGCAGCCATCCTTCAGCCCAGAGCAGCAACACATGACTGTTCCTGAAGGCTCCACCAGCCAAATTACTGTGTTCCAGAAGGGCCAGTGTCCTGGTAGGTGACCAGACTCCTCCGCCTGACCTGGAGGCCTGCTCTGGATAAGTGTAAGTAGTCCCAGAGGCACATCTCTGCAAATCCTTTCTGAGCTAGAACAGGGTATTAGATAGACTCTTGGACAACATGTATGCAGACTGTGGGCTTGAGACTCCACTGTCTTTTGTGTTGTCACCAACACTGTTACAAGGTAAGTATAAATCACTACCACACGGGAATGGCTGTACACTCATTCTGCACAGGCATAAATGATTAGGTGAGGTGCAAGTCAGTGATGATCTGAGCCTTATTTACTCCATGGGCCAGATTCTTGGCTGTTGTAAATCAGCCTAGTTCCTTTGATGGCAATGGAGCACCCGAGACTCCGGCTTCATATTTCTGCTACTACACCTCTGTTATGAAGACCCATTGCAGGCAGCAGCTTTGGCTCCCTGAGCTCTGTTGTAGGCCATTCTTGTCACATGACTAGGGGTCTGTGATCTCTGTTTTTTTCTGCTAATTTATCTCCTGGAGCTTTCTACAAATAATAGCAAAAGATCTCCAGGTCCCTCTGCTTCTGTTGAGGGTGGAGGTAGAGGGGGGCAAGGGTGTCTAACAAACACATAATTTTCTTCTCACTTCATTGTTCCCTCTCCATCTGAAATGGCAGGTGTGCTGAGCAGGAATGGTGTGTGAATCGATTTGGAGGCAATCAGTGACACAGCAGCTGGCCAGAGCCGAACACCAAGTCATCGATCGGCTCCAAATCAATTTGCACACCGCTCCTGCTCATGTTACCTGCCATTTCAGACAAAGAGGGGACAGGGAAGTGAGAAGAAAATTGCACAAAAGTACACCGGGACCTTTCTAAATAATCTGAGAGGTCACTTACTAGCCACCCTTCCCTTCTTGTATGTCTGTCTATACTATAGAGGAAAGTATATGATGGGGATATATTGCTATGCCTTGTTCCATGGTTAGATGCTATTGAAAGGGAACATAAGACATTGGGAGAAACACTGATGACTGGCAGATAGCCTGGATAAGACACACTGGGCTAGATTCTCGGTTGCCTTGCACCTTCTGTATTAGCTATTTACACTAGTGCAAAGTGGGTATAAGGCTCTGCCATTCTCAGCTGCTCAGGTGTAAACAACGACCCAAGGTAACAGACAGTGGAGAATCGGGCCTTTTAGTTTCTGAACACACTTATCAGTGAATTGGTTTTTGTATGTTTTAACAATACAGATGTTGTGCATGCCTGGAAGGCCTTCCATCTGCAGATGTCAATGTGCTTTATAAGCATCCATGAATTAAGACTCCCAGCACTCATGTCAGATAGAGGGGTATTATTACCCCCAGTAACAAGATGTGTGCCAAGCATAATTGCTTAGTCACTTTGGTTTGATGGTGCTTTCCTTTCCCCCTTCCTTTGTATGTATCTTCCCATCTAATTTGGACTGTAGACTCTTTTGAGCACGGACCTTGGCCCCAATTCATTCCCTGCTCCAGTGCAGGGACCAAAAGAGGCAGCTTGCGCTCCCCTATCCTGAGGCTACCATTGGCCAGTCTGGCCTGGGCACAGGTCAGAATTGCCATGAAGGATACCCTAACCTGTGCCCCAGGTTGTCATGGCTTTATGGGCCTTGCAGCAGCTAATGAATACCTGAGGCATAGGAACACCCAGGACACATACTGAATGTCTCCTTCCCAGAAGCTCTTGCACTGGGGCACAGACACATCATGCACTGTGGGTATTTCTGGGGGGAAGCTTAGCCAGTGCAAAATGATCATAGGATAGCCATGAATTGGGTACCCTATCTTCATACATGTCTGCACAGCGCCAAAGTGGCAATGCACAGCAATGTCCGTAAACTGCCATGGACATAATAATTTTACTGATCAGGAAAGTGAGGCACTGCACGATTGATTGTGCAAAGTCATATTGCAAGTCAATGCCATATCTCGACTCAACACTTAACCACATTTAATCACTAGATCATGCTGCCTCTCTTCTTAATAACAAAATAAAACGATGTAGATAGCATACCGCTAAATACATTTGAAAGATGCAAGTGGAAGCAGGATAGGGGCTCTGTATTTGTTCCGCTGCCGTTCAGGCCTGGTGAGTGCGTAAACAGAGTAGAGAGCTGCATTCCTTGCATTGCTTTTCGGGTTAGCAACTGAATTAGGTAAAATGAAAAACACTGAATGCAGGTCCTGCCAGGTTCAGTAGAAGAAGAACTAGTTTTCAACTACTTTATTATTCACTAATTATTAATGCAAGGATTGACTACATGCTTATCTGTTTACAGTGGGTTAGATTGCAGATAGTCCTAAAGCAGAAGGAAGGAAGGATTCTCCACCTCACCCTTTGCACAGGACTCCTACATCACTTAGATTGTGAACTCTTCGAGGCAGGGACCTTATGTTCTTACGTTCTTATGAATGGCCATACTGGGTCAGACCAAAGGTCCTTCAAGCCCAGTATCCTGTCCTCTGACAGTGGCCAATGGCAGGTGCCCCAAAGGGAATGAACAGACAGGTTATCACCAAGTGATCCATGCCCTGTCACCTAATCCCAGCTTCTGGCAAACAGAGGCTAGGGACACAATTCCTGCCCATCCTGGCTAATAGCCATTGATTGACCTATCTTCCATGAATCTATCTAGCTCCCTTTTGAACCCCATTATAGTATTGGCCTTCACAACACCCTGTGGCAAGGAGTTCCAGAGGCTGACAGTGCGTTATGAGAAAAAATACTTCCTTGTGTTTGTTTTAAACCTGCTACCTATTAATTTCATTTGGTGGCCTCTTGTTCTTGTATTATGAGAAGGAGTAAATAACACTTCCTTATTTACTTTCTCTATACCACTCATGATTGTATAGACCTCTATCATATCCCCCCTTAGTCGCCTCTTTTCCAAGCTGAAAAGTCACAGTCTTATTCATCTCTCCTCATATGGAAGCTGTTCTATACCCCTAATAATTTTTGTTGCCCTTTTCTGAACCTTTTCCAATTCCAATATATCTTTTTTGAGATGGGACGACCACATCTGCATGCAGCATTCAAGGTGTGGGCATACCATGGATTTATATAGAGGCAATATGATATTTTCTGTCTTATTATCTATCCCTTTCTTGATGATTCCCAACATTTTGTTCGCTTTTTTGACTGCCGCTGCACATTGAGTGGATGTATTCAGAGAACTATCCACAGTGACTCCAAGATCTCTTTCTTGAGTGGAAACAGCTAATTTAGACCCCATCATTGTATATGTATAGTTAGGATTATGTTTTCCAATGTGCATTACTTTGCATTTATCAACATTAAATTTCATCTGCCATTTAGTCACCCAGTTTTGTGAGATCCTTTTGTAGCTCTTCACAGTCTGCCTGGGACTTAACTATCTTCAGTAGTTTTGTATCATCTGCAAATTTTGCTACCTCACAGTTTACCCCTTTTTCCAGATTGTTTATGAATATGTTAAATAGGACTGGGCCCAGTACAGATCCCATTTTGCCTGGTACTGAAGTGAGGCTTACTGGCCTGTAGTTGTCAGGGTTACCTCTGGAGCCCTTTTTAAAATTTGGCGTCACATTAGCTATCCTCCAGTCATTTGGAGAAGCTGATTTAAATGATAGGTTACAGACTACAGTTAGTAGTTCTGCAATTTCACATTTGAGTTCCTTCAGAACTCTTGGGTGAATGCCATCAGGTCCTGGAGACTTATTACTATTTAGTTTATCAATTTGTTTCAAAACCTCCTCTAATGACACCTCATTGGGAAAGTTCCTCGGATCTGTCACCCAAAAAGAATGGCTCGGGTTTGGGAATTTCCCTCACATCTTCAACAGTGAAGACTGATGCAAAGAATTCATTTAGTTTCTCCACAATGGACTTATCATCTTTGAGTGCTCTTTAGCATCTTGACCGTCCAGTGGACCCACTGGTTGTTTAGCAGGCTTTCTGCTTCTGATGTATTTAAAAAAAAATTGCTATTGCTTTTGGAGTCTTTGGCTAGCTGTTCTTCAAATTCTTTTTTGGTCTTTCTAATTATATTTTTACACTTCATTTGCCAGAGTTTATGCTCTTTTTTATTTTTCTCATCAGGATTTATCTTCCACTTTTTAAAGAATGCGTTTTTGCCTCTCACTGCTTCTTTTCCTTGATGTTTAACCACGGTGGGTCTTTTTTGGTTCTCTTACTATGTTTTTTAAATTCTGGTATACATTTAAGTTGAGCCTCTATTATGGTGTCTTTAAAAAGTTTCCATGCAGCTTGCAAAGACCATCTTTGTTTTGAGCACCTAGCACAATGGGGACCTGGTCCATGCCTAGGGCTCCTAATTCATAATAATTAGTAACAGCTCTGGGGCTCAAGAGAGTGCAGGGTCTGCATGTCAGATGCTCCCCCTGAGAGAAAGTGGACAAATGGAACCATGCAAATGGTTAGCTGGTTTAACCTTAGAGTGGGATCTTGCAAATTATTATATCCCCCGTCGATGCAATAGGGATGTGTGTGTCTGTGAGGCACAATGCCTCCGGTGTTCTCCCCAAGGTGGTGCGCTTTCACCTCATACTGTGGGCTCTGCATACAAGCACAAAGCAGCCAAGTAGTTGCAATTTAGTCTACATATTTTTTGTGTACTGTATCAATCTTCACACGTCCTGGAGGCTTTGCACTTGTACACTGGGCATGCACTAAAAGGTGTCCATGTCTGGGATTTTAAAATACATTTAAGTCCATCTTTAAAGGGACATAACAGGTCATTACAAATTTGTGGCTATCAAAAATAATTGCAGAAGTCAAAATGTTGTCATTTCTCTGGGAGTATTAAAAACACATAGGCCATGGTGGCGAGGGTGGAAAAGGGGCTGGCTGATGGAGTGCTTTACCCATCTGACACATGCTGATGCTTTTCATCCGTCATCCATTAATCTCAGACTTGTGGATCTTGCCTACCCAGACTGGATTTTAGCTGTTACTATGAAAGTAGCCTCCCCTTTTGAGGAGTATATAGGAGGGGAACTTGATTGCTCAAAGGATTGCTGATGGGCTATTGAGCTTTCAGAACCAACCTTAGCATTTTGCGTGGGCCTGCACAATAATTTTTCCAGCATAAGAGATTCCTGCCCACTGTAATCACATCACTATGTATAGGGCTGGCCTGGAGAACCTGGAGAGGGTTAGTGAGATGATTCTTTGGGTTGTAAAAAATGTAACTGACTCACTGTAGACATGAAAATGTGTATGAGTGTGTGTATCTCCTTAAATGCACTTCTCAGCATGCACACAGCCTAGAGTTGCCAACTTTCTAATAGCAGAAAACCAAACACCCTTAACCTGCCCCTTGTCCTACCCCTTCTCCGAGGCCCCATCCCTCATTCACTCCATCCATCCTCACTCACTGTCCCCCACCCTTGCTCACTCGCTCATTTTCACTGGGCTGGGGCAGGGGGTTGAGGTGAGGGAGGGGGTGAAGGCTCCAGCTTAGGGTGAGGGCTCTGGGGTGGAGCTGGGGATAAGAGGTTTTGGGTTCAGGAAGGGGCTCCAGTTTGAGGCTGAGGGGGGGTTGGAGTGTGGGAGGGGAGCTCTAGGCTGGTGCAGGAGATTAGGGTGTAGAAGGGAGTACGGGCTCTGGGCCGGGGATGCGGGCTCCGGGATGGGGCCAGAAATGAGAGGTCCAGGGTGCAGGAGGTGGCTCCAGGCAGGGGCATGGGGCCGGGGCATGGGACACGACCAGGGCCGGCTTTAGGCCGATTCAGCCGATTCGGCTGAATTGGGCCCAGCGCTGCAGCTGTCCGCCCCGCCCCCAGCTCACTTCCCCCTCCTCCGCTCCCCTGAATGCTCCGCCCCCTCCCCTGCTTCCCGCGAATCAGAGATTTGCGGGAAGTCTGAGACGAAGCAGGGGCGGGCCAGCAGCACGAGGTAAGCTGGGGTGGGGGCGGGAGAAGGGCTCCGTTCCCGCAGGCCCCAGCGGCTCTGGCCCGGCTTGGCTCCAGCTCCGGCCCGGTCCCCGGGGCTCGGGTCCCCCCCCGGCGCGGCTTCCGCGGCGCGGCTCGGGTCCCCCGTCCCCCCGTGCGCGGCGCGGCTCGGGTCCCCCCGTGCGCAGCGCGGCTCGGGTCCCCCTGGCGCGGCGCGGCTCGGGTCCCCCCGTCCCCCCCGCGGCTCGGGTCGTCCCCGTCCCCCCCGCGGCGCGGCTCGGGTCGTCCCTCACCCCCCGCCCCCAGGAATCGGGCCCCGCTCTTGCTAAAGCCGGCCCTGGACACGGCTGTGGGCTCTGGGAAGGAGTTTGGGTTTGGGAGGGATTCTGAGCTGGGGCAGGGGTTGGGGCAGGGGTTTGGGAAGTGGGAGAGGGCTTGGGGTGTGGGCTCTGGGTGGCGCTGACCTCAGGCAGCTCCCAGGAAGCAGCCAGCATATCCGGCTCCTAGGCAGAGGCACAGCCAGGAGACTCTGCATGCTCCCCCCCACAGCAGGTGCCACACCCGCAGCTCCCATTGGCTGCGGTTCCTGGCCAATGGGAGCTGTGGAGCCGGTGCTTGGGGCAGGGGCAGCGCGCAGAGCCCCTGTAGCCTCCCCTCCACCTAGGAGCTGGACATGTTGGCTGCTTCCTGGGAGCCACATGGAGCGGGCAGGGAGCCTGCCTGCCCCCCTGTGCCACCAACGGGACTTTTAACAGCCTGGTCAGCGGTGCTGACTGAAGCCACCAGGGTCTCTTTTCAACCGGGTGTTTTGGTCGAAAACTGGACACCTGGGAACCCTAACACAGCCTCCTGCTGTGGAAGTGGAGCCCAGCTGCCTGTGTTGGAGTCCCACAGAGTTGCAAATGTTTTTTAAAAAGATTTGAAAGTGACAGTTGTCTGATAAATTGGTAGTTGGGGGACACTAGGCCTCTAGCTGGTGACCTGTTATGGGCATTCTGATGATTTCTACCCCTCTTTATTGTTTCATTCATAGGGTTTCTATGACACTCTTTCCCATACTATCTGAGCACCTCACAAACGCTGATGGATTTAGCTCGGCAACACCCATGTGAGGTGTGGAAGTATTATAATACCCATTGTGTAGATGGGAATCTGAGACAGAGAGAACAATTAAGAGCCTACTCCTGCTCTTGTGAAATCAGTGTCAAAATTCCCATTGGCAGCTAAAAAACAGAATCAAGCCCCTAGTGAGTTGCCTGAAGTCACACAGGAAATCAGTGGTAGAGGCAGGAACAGAACTAGCTATATCTCTGGGTTCTTACATTGGCACCCATCACTTTAGTAGTGGAGTGCCTCGCAAGAGCAAGAACAACAGTCTCTCTCTCTCTCTCTCTCTTTTATGTCCTTGCTGGCAACATCAGGTTGTTAAGGATTGTTTAATGGGATTTGAGAGACCTGGGTTCTCTTCCCCGCTCTGTCACTGGCCTGCTGGATGACCTTGGGCAAGTTACTTCCCTTCTCTGTGCCTCAGTTCCCCCATCTGTAAAACAGGGAGAAGGATAGTTACCCCCTTTCTAAAGCGCATTGATGAAAAGTGATATATAGGAGCTAGGTATTATACTTAATGATTATGGAATATAAAAGTAATGGTGTGAAGAAGGGTACAGTTTTTGGGCTAACAAGTGAGTCTTGCATTTAGCTTGGAAAGTGGGGAGATTAAGGGTTGTTTTTGTTCCATTTGCTAGTAATTTCCATAGTCTTGCTCCAGCAACAGGGAAGCTGAGGCAAAAATCTTACTGTCTTGACAAAGGTCACTGAGGGAGCTGGTGTTAGAACCAGGATTAGGAGTCCCTTGTTCTGGATCGTATCCACTAGTTCAGGTAGTTGAAAGCAGCTATCAAATCTCACCTCATTCTTCTCTTCTGCAGACTAAACAATCCCAGTTCCCTCAGCCTCTCCTCATAAGTCATGTGCTCCAGCCCCCTAATATTTTTGTTGCCCTCCGCTGGACTCTCCAATTTTTCCACATCCTTCTTGCAGTGTGGGGCCCAAAACTGGACACGGTACTCCAGCTGAGGCCTCACCAATGTCGAATAGAGGGGAATGATCACGTCCCTCGATCTACTGGTAATGCCCCTACTTATACAGCCCAGAATGCCGTTAGCCTTCTTGGCAACAAGGGCACACTGTTGACTCATATCCAGCTTCTCGTCCACTGTAACCCCTAGGTCCTTTTCTGCAGAACTGCTTCCTAGCCATTCGGTCCCTAGTCTGTAACAATGCATGGGATTCTTCCATCCTAAGTGCAGGACTCTGCACTTGTCTTTGTTGAACCTCATCAGGTTTCTTTTGGCCCAATACTCTAATTTGTCTAGGTTCCTCTGTATCCTGTCCCTACCCTCCAGCGTATCTACCACTCCTCCCAGTTTAGTGTAATCTGCAAACTTGCTGAGAGTGCAGTCCACGCCATCCTCCAGTTCATTAATGAAGATATTGAACAAAACCGGACCCAGGACCGACCCCTGGGGCACTCCACTTGAAACCGGCTGCCAACTAGACATGGAGCCGTTGATCACTACCCATTGAGCCCGACGATCTAGCCAGCTTTCTATTCACCTTATAGTCCATTCATCCAGCCCATACTTCTTTAACTTGCTGGCAAGAATACTGTGGGAGACAGTATCAAAAGCTTTGCTAAAGTCAAGGAATAACACATCCACTGCTTTCCCCTCATCCACAGAGCCAGTTATCTCCTCATAGAAGGCAATTAGGTTAGTCAGGCATGACTTGCCCTTGGTGAATCCATGCTGACTGTTCCTGATCACTTTCCTCTCCTCTAAGTGCTTCAGAATTGATTCCTTGAGGACCTGCTCCATGATTTTTCCAGGGACTGAGGTGAGGCTGACTGGCCTGTAGTTCCCCGGATCCTCCTCCTTCCCTTTTTTAAAGATGGGCACTACATTAGCCTTTTTCCAGTCATCCGAGACCTTCCCCGATCGCCATGAGTTTTCAAAGATAATGGCCAATGGCTCTGCAATCACATCCGCCAACTCCTTTAGCACCCTCGGATGCAGCGCATCCGGCCCCATGGACTTGTGCTCGTCCAGCTTTTCTAAATAATCCCGAACCACTTCTTTCTCCACAGAGGACTGGTCACCTTCTCCCCATACTGTGCTGCCCAGTGCAGCAGTCTGGGAGCTGACCTTGTTCGTGAAGACAGAGGCAAAAAAATCATTGAGTACATTAGCTTTTTCCACATCTTCTGTTACTAGATTGCCTCCCTCATTCAGTAAGGGGCCCACACTTTCCTTTACTTTCTTCTTGTTGCTAACATACCTGAAGAAACCCTTCTTGTTACTCTTAACATCTCTTGTTAGCTGCAACTCCAAGTGTGATTTGGCCTTCCTGATTTCACTCCTGCATGCCTGAGCAATATTTTTATACTCCTCCCTGGTCATTTGTCCAATCTTCCACTTCTTGTAAGCTTCTTTTTTGTGTTTAAGGTCAGCAAGGATTTCACTGTTAAGCCAAGCTGGTCGCCTGCCATATTTACTGTTCTTTCTACACATTGGGATGGTTTTTTCCTGCAACTTCAATAAGGATTCTTTAAAATATAGCCAGCTCTCCTGGACTCCTTTCCCCCTCCCGTTATTCTCACAGGGGATCCTGCCCATCAGTTCCCTGAGGGAGTCAAAGTCTGCTTTTCTGAAGTCCAGGGTCTGTATTCTGCTGCTCCTTTCTTCCTTGTGTCCGGATCCTGAACTCGACCATCTCATGGTCACTGCCTCCGAGGTTCCCATCCACTTTTGCTTCCCCTACTAATTCTTCCCGGTTTGTGAGCAGCAGGTCTAGAAGAACTCTGCCCCTAGTTGGTTCCTCCAGCACTTGTACCAGGAAATTGTCCCCTACGCTTTCCAAAAACTTCCTGGATTGTCTGTGCACCACTGTATTGCTCTCCCAGCAGATATCAGGGTGATTATAGTCTCCCATGAGAACCAGGGCCTGCGATCTAGTAACTTCTGCTAGTTGCCGGAAGAAAGCCTCGTCCACCTCATCCCCCTGGTCTGGTGGTCTATAGCAGACTCCCACCACAACATCACCCTTGTTGCTCACACTTCTAAACTTAATCCAGAGACTCTCAGGTTTTTCTGCAGTTTCATACCGGAGCTCTGAGCAGTCATACTCCTCTCTTACATACAATGCAACTCCCCCATCTTTTCTGCCCTGCCTGTCCTTCCTGAACAGTTTATATCCATCCATGACAGTACTCCAGTCATGTGAGTTATCCCACCAAGTCTCTGTTATTCCAATGACATCATAGTTCCTTGACTGTGCCAGGACTTCCAGTTCTCCCCGTTTGTTTCCCAGGCTTCTTGCATTTGTGTATAGGCATTTTAGATAACTTGCTGATTGTCCCGCTTTCTCAGTCTGAGACAGGAATCCTCCCCTCTTGCACTCTCCTGCTTGTGCTTCCTCCCGGTATCCCGTTTCTCCACTTACCTCAGGGCTTTGGTCTCCTTCCCCCAGTGAACCTAGTTTAAAGCCCTCCTCACTAGGTTAGCCAGCCTGCTTGCGAAGATGTTCTTCCCTCTCTTCGTTAGGTGGAGCCCCTCTCTGCCTAGCACTCCTCCTTCTTGGAACACCATCCCATGGTTGAAGAATCCAAAGCCTTCTCTCCAACACCACCTGCGTAGCCATTCGTTGACTTCCACAATTCAACGGAAGTAATGGTCTCAAGTAAAGGAGTAATGGTCTCAAATTGCAGTGGGGGAGGTTTAGGTTGGATATTAGGAAAAACTTTTTCACTAGGAGGGTGGTGCAGCACTGGAATGGGTTACCTAGGGAGGTGGTGGAATCTTCTTCCTTAGAGGTTTTTAAGGTCAGGCTTGACAAAGCCCTGGCTGGGATGACTTAGTTGGGAATTGGTCCTGCTTTGAGCAGGGGGTTGGACTAGATGACCTCCTGAGGTCCCTTCCAACCCTGATATTCTATGATTCTATGACTATACTGACTCTAATGATAGTGAGCTGTGCGTCCTAGTGACTGAGCTCACATTGACTGCTTGGCATTGGAACCAAGCCAACTGACTGGGAGGGAGTTTACTTGACCATAGTGCTATCAGCAGTAGTCTTAAGGGTTGTGAATTGATCAGATTCTTGGATCCTCCTCAGAAATTAGGGACATTTTCATAGACTCCAAAAGCCAGGCTTGGGCCCAGTTTGCCTAAAGATCCATTGTGATCTTTAGGCAAACCAGGATCAGATTTTCAACCCTTGTGATGCCAGTGTATGTTTTCCAGGCTGGCTTTGTGAGGAAAAAGGCAGCCAATGTACCTTTTTAGAATTAAAGCTTTACACTCCCAGGTTCCTCCTGAATTAAGGGGCACCATAAATTATGGGTTTCATGAGGTTCAAAGGCTGGTTTGAACAAGGTGCTAAGAACTGACACTTGTTATCTATGACACTGTGCAGTGTCGAAGCCACAAAACCATCCCCACACTTCGCTCTTACTGGTAGTTTAAACAGAGGATGCAGCTTTAACAGGGAAAAGCTATTACTTCACTCTTAGATGAGCTCTCTCTGGGTCAGCATTGAACTGTATTGGTTGGATAGCATGGGGGAAGCTTGCACTGCTCATGTCTCTTTTGTACCTATGCCATGGATAAACAGAGGATTTCTTTTTTCAAGCCTTTAGTGAACACATTAAAAAAAAAAGCAACAGAAGAAGGAGGCGGGGAAAGAATATATGGTAAACTACGAATGCTCAAATTCTGACTTTGGCCTCTAATTTCACCAGTTGGGAGCTGGTCCTTGAACACCCGTTGGGGACCTCAGCAGATCCTGGACTCTGTCATTATCTCTGCCCCCCAGGGCCTCTCAGCTCAAATTGCCACATTTTGTTCTTCTTGATCAATTTGAGACTGACACAAAATGGAAATGCAATGCCACCTGACCCAGACAACTGATAATGGCTGGGAAAATTGTACATTCATGCCCGTAACCATACTTATGAGATGCAAGGAAATGCAACTTAACCTGCCACAATCCCAATTATTTTTCACTCCTGCAATCTTGTAACCTGGCATGGGAGACTGTACTGATAGCTTTAATATTCTTGCACATCACACATAAAGCCTTCTGTGCCCCCAAGTAATCTGTTAGGACGAATCCAGACAGATAATGGACTTCATGCAGGGCCTCTATACAAATGTTCCCAACGACAGCCCCCACCATATACAGAACCCCAAGCAGTGAAGCTCCTGAGAGGTTTCCTAAGGAGAGGGACTCTGCTATGGTGGTGATGGGAATTTGGGCTTTGTTTGCTTTCTCTCTATGGAACTGGACTTTGATTTGCTACAGCTACTGTCGGGCCCTAACTAACTCTGCTTGCCTTACTAATGGCTTGTCTACACTGGGAAAGAAATCATCGGAGTTTGTGAGTTTGACTCCATGTCCCAGACTTCCAGTAGGTAACCCCCAGAATACACTGAGTCTAGCCAGAGAAATATTGCACCATGGGATATCAGCCCAGAAAAAGCATAGAGATGTGACTCACCCCAGGGAAATAAATTAAGTCAGCATAAACAAAGTGATGTGGCTGCACAGTTTCAGTATAGTTACACCGGTATAATTCCAGCAGAAAAACGTATATTGGAAATACTTTCCCCTGCAGATAAGCCTGAAGGCTGGCTCTGCTTCTGAGAGTATTTATTTCCCCTCCCCCATTCTGATGCTGTCCTTGTTGTTAGAGGAAAACTCCCCAAAGGTCAGAGTAGTATTTAATTTAAGTATTTAAATGTCTGCTGCACACCAAATAACCCAACCCCGCACTGACAGAGGTGTTTTGGGGCTAGATCTTTAAAAGATCAGAGCTTTGATTTTGCCACCTCAATAAAAGTTGGTGCCTCATTGGGAGCACAGCTGTTTTGGAAACCTGTCTCTTAATGTGTCTGCTTCTTTGTAAGTGTTTCTTTTCTGTTTCGCTTGAAGGATTTACCCCAATTCCTGCCCCCTCCCACTCGCTGATTTTCTGAACCAGCCTCTGCGGATTCGGGGTTAGCTTGTTTCTTAAACTAGCAGAGTTTGGCGGTCAACAGGTTCGGCGCCTGCCGTACTGGGATTTGTCCTCACGATGGCGCCAACTGCCTGCAGACGCCAAGCGAGCGGCGCTGAAAAAGCGGCTGCTGCCCTCCTCCCTCTCCCGGTGAGGCGGTCAAGCCTCCCCCGGGGAAGGCATTAGCCATTGTCACGCGCCTCGCTCCATGCGCTCAGCCGAGCTGGGGCTGGGCGAGGCTGGGGAGGCCGGGGGGGGGCTCAGAACGCAGATCAGCTCAGCCACCTCGCCAAGCTGGGACTGCTACGGGGGGAGAAGTGGGGAGCTAGTGGGTGTGGAGAAAAGGGGTGAAGGGCTGGAGAAGTGTGGGGAGAAAGGAAGGGGGAGGAGAAATGGGGGAGGACTGGAGGAAGGAGACGTGTGCCTGGGGTTGGACAGGATTGACTGGGCACTGGGAATTAGTTGTTAGGATTTGTTACCTACCAGTAGCAGTACACAACAGTATTTAACCTTCTGTCCAAAGGAATCGAGAGCACAGGGTCCCTTAAGCAGAAATTATGTT
Organism: Trachemys scripta elegans; assembly: GCF_013100865.1. NCBI lineage: Eukaryota > Metazoa > Chordata > Testudines > Emydidae > Trachemys > Trachemys scripta. Next base: position 21,104,340 of record NC_048300.1, read on the forward strand.
AACCCGTTTGTGCCCAGAGCCCATGATCTCCTGGGTCAGTTTGGACTTGGGATGGGGGGTGGAAATACTCTGTCTTTATCTCCTCGCTACCATCCAGTTGCAACCATATTTACATATACATAGCACCTCTCATCCCAAATACAAACCATAAGAGCATCTCAATTCTTTTCTATTTATTTTAGACCCTACAAAAAAGTTGCAGAGCCGCCTCCTTGGTTTCCACCCTCCTCACCTCCCTTTGTTGGCTGCATGGGCTGAAGTCCCCTGGGTGGCAGACCCAGCTTCTCATTCATCATCATAACAACCGTTTAGTGTAAAATTAACAACAACTTAACTACTGCAGCAATAAACATGGCCCTGCATTACCGCAGATTGATGAGGATTACTTAGTTACAATCAGCCGGTGTGCCGACTGGAGAAATAAGGAAGGGTTTGCCAAATCGATGGAATTCTTGCAAAGTTTAAGGCTTAACCTCCCCCTAATTGCACTGCTGATCCTCACCGGTGTGTTTTGTTGCCGTGTGTGTGTGGTTCCCCCCACCTAGAAAGTTTTGTTGAGACACGTGTTGCTTTGCAAAAAGAACAGGACTAAAAATGATGACTCTGGTTTACCTAAAATCTGCTTGTATGTGTATGTGCAACCCATTCTCTCCATAACCTCAATTCAGTTAGACTTGGAAGCTTCCCCCTCCCCTCCCCATTTAGTGCTTTGGGAGTTTAAATACGCTATATAACCTCAGAAAGCATTTAGAAATGGGACCCTGAACACACTGAACATCAATTCTGAAACAATACGGATAGAGAAAGAAGGGGAGAGGACAACAGACAAATTGTTCCAGAATCAAACTAATGCAATTGGGTTGGTATATATGCCTTTCATTTCCCATGTAAACTCAGAAATGCTCATCACAACAAACAAAGGACAAGGAGAAAATAGTTAAGCACACCTAGAGCTGCATCCAGACAAAAGAAGAAAGAGACTAAACAAACCCGAGGTTTTCTATTTCTCCCTGAGCCAAGTAATCCCTTTGATTACATCTAATACCTGCCAAAACCCAGATGGTATGCCCACCCATCTCACAGTGTGATAATGCCACATTGTGAAATCTACCCATTAATATTAATTGTCAGCTAGAGAATCTGTCTGAACTACTAAAGCTTGAGATTGCCTTGAGAAAGCAGGGCAAGATTTAGCAGGGATTTCAAGATAATTCTCATTCTTTCATTCGGTATCTCACATATGTAGAATGTTAAATAATAGCCCTAGAATGCCTTTCTAATTTCTGCAGATGTCTGCCTCTTGCAATCCTGGTCTTAAACTGCTGTACGTTTGGGGTCCGCACTGGCTGACCAAAATATTACTTTGAATTGCTGTGGGTTTGCAGGCTACATGTATGCATGGTGTATGCCATAGAGAGAATTCTAACTCACTGCTTGAATTGGATGTGCCCTAGCATGCAATGTCTGACTCTTTCTTTTTATTTCTATCACTTTCCAAATACCCTCTCAATAATTGACTTGGTAATCCTTCAAATGCATTATAGAAACTCGTTTCCACCCCAATTTATTATACACTTCTTCAACTCTGGATTTGAACTTGGGATAGGAAAAAGTGGGAGTACACAAGTGGGACTGCCAGTTCAGGAGACTCAGAAATACAGCCATCCCTGTATTGATTCTCTGAAGCAAAACCAAAAAACCACCCACCCAAAAACCATACTAGCTCTTGCTAGCTCATTTTATGCCTTGTTTTCAAAAGAAATCCGGCTAATAACATTAGATTGGCCATAGCACTATTAACACAAACTAATTTTATGGCCCCATCCTATGGTAAAGAGGCAAAACTCCCAGGGAAAGGTACTGATCTCAATGACTGCAGTGTAGATTTGCTAAAGGGAGTGAAGTGTATATTTAGGTATACATTTTAGGTGTATATATAGTTAGGTGTATATTTGTTTCATTCAGGATCATCCCCCACGCAAAAGCCCCCGTCTCATTCTTTTACATCGAGCTGGACATGGTTCCCTCTGGAGCCCATGGTTGGTGTTTCTGGGTAATTCAGAACAGTGTTCCCTACTCCTCAGGATTGGACAGGCTGCTCTGAGCTCTTTCCAGCCCAGAAAACTCAGGACAGAGCACAGGATATATTTAGAATATTTGAAACTGCTTGTTACCTATCCAACAGATCAGCTGCTCCTGTGCTGTATATATAGGGCCTGATTCTGCTCTCGGTTATGCTGATGTAAATCCAGAGTAACATCACAGAAATCAATGGAGTTACATCAATGTAAAACAGGTGTGAGATAAGAATAGGGCTCAAGGAACCTGCTTCTGCTGCCATTGAAGCCAATGGCAAGAGACCCATTGACTTCAGTGAGAGCAAGACAGACTTATACTTAGGATTTCTGACTTGCGGTGTTTTGTGTGCATGTGTATTTTTGGCAATTGAAGGTTTAATCAAAAGGCTGCTTTTTTTGGCTGTTATTTTTGGGTCCAACTTCCCAGGGGCCAGCCGGATGACATTTCATGCTGCTTCTAATCAAATTTGTACCAGGAAGCAGTGTGAGTTGGAGTGGCATGAAGCTCAGCACTGAGAACAGAACTAGAAAGATGTGTGTTTGGGATTTTGAGGCATAAACAAATGTTTCCTAATCTGGACTGCAACTTGGTCAGGCATGTACTGACAAGTGAATGTCGATATGAATTGAAAACCAGAGGGCCCAACTGCAGCATAACCTGTAAATCCACATCTAGACAAACACACAGTGGTATGCAAAGCTACTGTCCCTGGGAAAAAAGCTACTGCAGAAGTCAGCTCACAGAATCAAATCTTTTGAATATCACTCACCTATATTAAAAGTTATTAAGCTGTCATTTGTGCTAATTACTTCCCACACTGTTGTTTAAATCAAATCTACTTTTTTGGGACTTTGCTGGCTTACAGTAGTTATGGGACACAGCCTTTTCTCTCTTGAGAGGAACCGTTCTCCCAAATCTCTTGTGCAGAGGGCTCCACAGTGTTTGGGTCTACTCCTGCCTTCACAGAATGGGAAGCTGCACTTGCAGCCCCCACATCCCCCTTCACTGAATCCCCATGGAGAGTCACCTGTGGGAACTGCCTGAAGGGAGTGGGGTGGCATTGCCTCTTATAACTGCCCGAGGAATCTGCAGGAAACTGAATACAGCTTAGAGATAACTTTCCTGCAGAGTACATTCTGCACTGTGACTGTTGCTAACCCCTACGGGGGCTTCTGGGGCAGTCACAGGCTGAGAGTCCAAACAGCATAGCTCCAAAAGCTGCATAGCTGGTGGGGCAGCAGGATAGCCCTATGTCTCCGGCAGATTCTCCATGTCTGCACAGAACTTGAGGCATCCACTGGCCTTGGTGGCTGAACTCCGTACCACTTCCACTGGAATAGGTGAAGGAAGCATCACCATTTTCTCCCCCAAGAGCCTGTATCATGGGTTTTCCCAGGGTGGAAGGCTATAAGTAGGGGAATGAGACAATCTGGGCCTAGGATACCATTTTTATCTTTCATCTTCTTCTTCGGCTATCCCTCGATGTGAGGATGATGTCTGCCAAGGGGGTTCTTTGGTGGGCTTTTAAGTGGCTCAGGAGCCCAATTCGTGCCCTGCAGATTTTCCCACAAAAGTGACATGTGTAATCTTGGAGGAGACATAGTAGTTGGCTGGACTGTTGTGTGCCCTTTCCTTCCTCCTTTGTCGCTTCTCTGTCTCATGAGCATGTCTGTTCTCCTCAAAGTGAGCTGTGGCTTGGTGTGTGGTGTGGTGTATGGCAGTGGTTCTCAAACTTGGGCTGCTGCTTGTTCAGGGAAAGCCTCTGGTGGGCTGGGCTGGTTTGTTTACCTGCCGCATCCGCAGGTTCAGCCGATCGCAGCTCCCACTGGCCGCGGTTCGCCGCTCCAGGCCAATGGAGGCTGCAGGAAGCAGCGCTGGCCGAGGGACATGCTGGCTGCCCTTTCTGCAGCCCCCATTGGCCTGGAGCAGTGAACTGCAGCCAGTGGGAGCCACAATCGGCCGAACCTGCAGACGCGGCAGGTAAACAAACCAGCCCAGCCTGCCAGGAGCTTTCCCTGAACAAGCGGCGGCCCAAGTTTGAGAACCATTGGTGTATGGTGTATGATGTGGTGCACCGAGTCCTCCCAGTGTGTTTGGTTGATGCCTTTCTTTTTAAGGTGTACTTTCAATATGTCTTTGAAATACTTCCACTGCCCTCCATGAGCCCTTCTTCCCTGCCTTAACTGAGAGAAGAGTGCTTGCTGTGGGAGGCGAGTGTCAGGCATACCTACATGGTGGCCAGCCCAGTGGAGCTGGTGTTTCATGACCTGCACTTCTATACTGCTGATGTTGGCTGCAGAGTGTGTCAGTCTTCCCAGATGATCCTGTGAATCCTCCTGAGGCAGCGCTGCTGGAACCACTCCAGACGCTTAAGATGTCATCTCTAGGTTATCCAGGTCTCACACCCATAGAGAAGGGTGGGGATGACAACTGCCTTGTAAACCAAGATCTTGTTGCCTGTTTGCAGATCCTTATCATTGAAGACTCATTTGAGCAGTCTTCCAAAGGATGTGCTGGCAGAACGGATCCTGTATTCAATTTCGGTGTCAGTGCTGGCTGTTTGGGAGAGGTGGCTGCCAAGATATGGAAAATGATCCACATTTTCCAGGGGTTCTCCACTGATGGTGATTTGTGGAGTACGAAGAGTAGTTTGTGCAGATGAGGGCTGGTAGAGTACCTTGGTTTTCCCAATGTTGAGAGAGAGAGAGACCCAGGCTGTGATAGTCATCTGCAAAAAGATTTAGAGTACTTCGCAGATCGGCCTCTGTGTATGCGAGAATGATGCAGTCATCTGCATACTGAAGGTCAGTGATGCCAATTCTCATTATCTTAGATTTTGTTTGAGACGTCAGAGATTGAAGAGTTGACCATCCATATGATACTCAATCCCGATTCCATCAGGAAGGTGGTCAGGGATGAGAATCAGGACCACGGCAAGGTTAATGGAGAAGGGTGCTGGAACAATGACACAGACCTGCTTGACACCAGTGTGAATGATGAATGGTTCGGTCTCTGAGCTGTTGCACAGAATGGTGGCAATCATCCCATCATGGAGCAGTCTTGTGATGGAAATGAATTTCACCATTTTTATATGGCCCAAGTGATAGCGACCAAAAGTCATTATTTTCTGATAGTTGTGCAGTGGCTGATGTGAAATGTGTTTGGTTGCCTCAGTCCTGTTCCTAGAAGACAGATTTCCCCATCACAAAAATGGAACTGCTTGACACTCCTATTGATGGTATCAGCAGAGACCCTAACAGTGAGTGACCTACTGGACCCTGGGAACATGGTTGGCGGATATAACCCACCGCCGGACACCTGGGCCATGGTGGCCTGCTCCTTCCCCTTGGCCCCCACCATCTGCTGCTGCCTGCCTGCCGCTGCTAGCCACGTCCCTCCTCCTTGGGGGCGGGGGAGTGAGGAGGGAATGCGGTGAGCCAGTGGTGGGCAGGAGGGTCATACGGGGGAGTGAGGTGGCTCGGTGTGCTGGGGCTGGCTGGGCACTGAGGGGAGGCTGGCTGGGCGTGGCTGGCTTGGGGTGGCTGGCGGCTCAACTCGGCACTCGTGGGGCCGGAGCCTGTCCCATCCAGAGAGCAGCTCAGCCTGGGGCTTAGCATGGCTGGTGGCTTGGCTTGGCCTGGCTGCTTCGGGGGGCTGTCGGTTCGGCCCGGTGTAGCCAGCTCGGGGGCGTCGGCCCGGCAGCTCGGGGGGGCAGCGGATTGGTCCGGCATGGCTGGGACTCGACTGGCACTTGGGAGTGCGGGGGGCGGCCCACCATGGCTTAGGTGGGCAGGCTGCAGGGCTCCTCCAGTTGTGGGGGGGCCCCTTGGGGCTCCTCCTGTTACGGGGAAGGTTCGGGGCTCTGGCATGCGAGGAGGGGGTTGGGCGGAAGGGGCGTGGCCAGTGGGCTAGCCTTCCCAAAGCATGGGTTCACCCGCTGCCCATGCCCTGGAGAACCCTTTTTAGCCCCCAAGTGGGTCCTCTAGGACAGAATGGAGGCATGGTGGTGGGACAGAGTGGGGAAGCTTGTGTTGCTGCTGCCCATGTTACACCTGTTTCGAGAATAAACAGAGGACATCAGGCTATACAGCTATATATATTTGTCAGTCTGGCACCTGAGAAATAAATAAACTTAAAATGTATTGTATGACTCCCGTTACCATAGTATCAGAGCACCTCAGAATTTTTAATGGATTTATCCTCACAACACCCTTGTGAGGTGGGAAGGGACAATTAGTCCCATGTTACAGACAGGGAACACTAGCACAGAAAGACTAAGTGACTTGCCCAATGTTACACAGGAAGTTTGTGGCAGAGCAGGGAATTTACTCTGAGTATCCAGCATTCCAGGCTAGCACTGAGAACGCTGGACCATCCTTCCCCTCCTCGTAGATAAAACAAAACAAAAACCCTGCTTTTGATTCATAAAAGCCAAAGAGTAACTCAAATTTCCTGAAGTTAATTTTTTACATTAAAAATATGGTCTTAAAAATAGCCAGAATAAATGCATTTGAAAATTTGTCTTAAAAGATACTCTCCTGGACTAATACTTGCATTCCAAGTCTCCTCCTGGGGCATGGTTAGAGTTTATTAATAAACCTTTGAAAGATGGGGTCTGATACTGAGTTGGTGAAAACTGGTGTACAGTGGAGCGATGCTGATTTACACCGGATGAAAGTTGGATTTTAAAACAGAAACAATATCAGTGCAAACAAACCTTAGTTACTTGTGTCATGTGCATCCTCCTCCTCTTATCTGTATTAAAAAATCTCCCAGAATTCTGAAATAAACATTAAAGTCTTAAAAAGACGTTTCTGTTTCTAAGCCTTCAAAAATCTCGTTAACCTGACACAGTTCAGTTTCCCAAATTGCATGTGTGACGTGACTGTAGTTAGTTGTAAAGCTTGGTATGATATAGTAAACATTGTATTCTGTGCCCTTTGTTGAAGTGAGCTTTTTTCCTATTCAGTTTTTATTTCATGCTCAAGCAAACAAAAACCTCTGTTTTGCAGATATGTTTTTCACGTGTTCTTCATGAAAAATATGACGCGATGACCTCTAAGGTCAAAACTGCAAACATAAATAGCTCCAATTTAACATTAGTAGTTAGTGAGCAAAATACCCCCAAGGTAAGAAATCTGATAAAAAGATAGTAGCGGTGTATTAAAGATGCATTATTTGGGGTTCTATGGTTATAATTTAGGCCTCACAACGAGGTCAGACTGATTTAATTCTCTTTCCAAAGGTCAATCCAAGGCCTGGCTGTACTAACCTCTGTGCTCTCCATCTGTCCGCACTTGAAGCCAGACACTTTCAATAGGTGATTGTGTGTTCATGACTGGCTACAAACAAATTGAAATACTCTCCAGGTCTAGGCCTTCTTAAGTGTTTACTTACAGTCACAGCCGTCTCTGGAGTAATTGTTACCTACAGATCCCCACTGTCTAAGCTGGTGCCTGGAAATGCTGGTAAAAGCAGGGGTTTCTTAATGTTACAATTGCTGATGAGTATTCAACTTTGTAAACTCACCATTATAAAGTCGTATGTAGAATTTATTCTATGACCTTTGAAATGGGTTTTTTTTTTTCACCCGGACAAGAAGTAGAATTGAGTTAAATGAAAGAAAAACCTCTAAAGCACCCACTTTCTCCAAAATGAGGGAAAATGACAAAACTGAGATTTATAGATTTCTTTATTTGATGGTCCAGGTCTTTTAAAAATCTCTTTTGATAAGCAGAGGATTCTTTCAAAATAATTGTTAGAGCAAAATAAATATCTGATGTGGTGTCTGACAGTCATTTTCTCACTCCTTTTGCCACATGCGAAACATTTCTGAATCTTCCTTTCAGTTTAAGTAGGAATCTGGTTTATTCAGCTGAATTGAACAACTTAGGAAATGCAGTCAGTGAATGCTTAGAACTTTCAAGAAAAATTTATCTTATTGGTAAGGTGACAGTCAGTGAATGACATTTGCTTTCATGGAGAGAAATGCCTATATGTTCAGTGGAAGACACAATTGAATTTCAGAGAGGGAACCCTTGTTTGTGTTCATGTGATTTGAACTAGACACATGGTATGAATTAACTGATCCTTAGTTTCAGATGCAAGTTATTATAAAAGGTATAAAATTGTGTCAATAATTGAAAGTATGTTGCTAAAGAAGAAACCAATGCTTTCTCCGATGAGGTACTGAAATATACCTCATAGGCAGTATTTATAAACATGACTTTTCAGTAATAATGTTATATCACATACAAAAGTATATTTTTTAAAAAGGGGGGGTGTTGTGATCTGTGTGTGTGTGTGTGTGGGGGGGTGAATGGGGTTGTTTTAAACCAATGAAATCCAAGCCAGGAAATTCTGAGTTTAGACTGAAAGTCTATATACTATAACTCATCCTATGTAGGCTTGACACTACCGCACTCTCAAATGAACTCACACAGGAAAATGATAAAAGACAAAAACACCCTATCACCTGTGGGTGAACACTTTTCACAAAGTGATCACTCTTTGTCTGACCTGTCCATCCTCATCCTCAAAGGAAACCAGCACAACATTTTCAAAAGACAAGCCTGGGAGCTTAAATTCATAACTTTACTAGGCACTAAAAATCATGGCCTGAATAGAGACTCTGGATTTATGGTTTATACAACAATATGTAACCCACTAACAGCCCCTCCCATACCCCCTCATTTCTCCCCTATGAATGGAGAGGTCCTTTGAAATATGTGTTAACTACTTTTGCTAAACAACCTGTTCCACCCTGTATTTAGCTATGACACTGTATGCCAGACCTGAAAAGAGCTCTGTGACCATGGCTACACTACCACTTATGTCGGCAAAACTTATATTGGTCAGGGGTGTGAAAAAAACATCCCCCTGAGCAACACAGGTTTGCCGGCATAAGTGGTGCTACCGCCGCTCGTCGGGGTGGTTTTATGATGTCAATGGGAGCTCTCTTTCCCACCGGCACGGAGCGGGTACACAAGCGATCTGACAAGGGTGCAGCTGCATTGGTACAGCTGCACTCCTGTAAGTTCGCTAGTGTACACATGGTCTGTGTAAGATCAGAAGCTCGTCTGTCTCACCAACAAAGGTTGGTCCAATAAAAGATATTACCTCACCCACCTTGTCACCTGAATAGTTAAGGCTCAAAATAGAGAACCGCACAAGCAACAGTATGGAAACAGAGTGGAATAATTTAAGGAGTTTCACATTTAACTTTGTTTTTTTTCCTGGCTTTTGTCTATTTAAGCCAAACTCCGGAGGACCCAATTCTGATCTCAAATGATATAGACTTTTTTTCTCATTTATCTTGTGCAATCAGCTATTGTCCAAGTGTGTGATGTGTGCTCACAAATCTGAGATAGTATTTGGCTGTTGGTGCTGTTTCAATGGCACATTTTTTAAAGTTTGTTTAACCAAATACTCTCCAGGCATTGAGAAGTTTGATATCACACATTCTTCACTCACTCTGTCTTGCACGTAATCTTACTGCAACCCATATTTTAAAAAGTGCAAGTGCCCACGCCACTCTTGCACAAACTTGCACAAGCATAGTGTTTTTCTCAAAATACCTGATGTACATGCACCTAGGATTATGTGTGTGCCCTGAGCCATGGGCATGCTCTCAGGATAGTGGGAGTGCATTTTCAAAATATGGGCCTGTCTCTTGCAACCCTTCAATTTTCAGATAAGACTACTTGTTGCTTTGTCCTTCAAGATCTCTCCCACTCCCCATTTACCTTCTAAAAGACTGCCTGAGGCCAGCTTGTCTTTCCATTAAAAGGGGTCCAAGACACTTTTTCCTCTGGAAGCCATTGTTTCTTCCTCTGGATCAGTCAGAAGGAATCACTGGAATCACAAGGAGTTCTTATCCCTGTGAGATAAACATGTTATCTCTGAAGGAGTCCTGGCTTCTGGTGGCTAAGGAAGCTGGGTCATGAACTCAGTTTCCCTGCATGGAACATACTGGTTAGAGCAATTATCTGTTATAGTTACAGAATTTTTAAAGCACATACTACAGAGACTCTTCCTTCCATAATTTTGTGTGTGCAAGTTTTTGTAAATGGTGCCAAATGGACAGTCCTGGAGAATAATGTCCTCTCTTTATCCATACCACTGCTGCAGCAAAGGCAGCAACAAATCATGTATGTCCACCTCACGGTGCCTCCAACCTGTCTTGGAGGGATCAGCTGTGAGGTGAGAGTTGCCTCCTCCCTGAGATTGCCATCAAGGCTACCAGCTGGGATAGTGGGCTTGGTAATGTGGGCTCATCTCTGCTGCAGATTGGACTGACATCCCTATGCCATGTTGCATAGAACACCCAATAGTCATCACATCAGATGCCCACAGCATTTAGTTGCTATTTGGGCAAAGAAATTTCAGGTCCAAACTGAATTTCTTTAAGGTTTACATATACTAGATTTGGGGTTTGGGTTTGGCTAATGACAGGGATGGGGCCTGTTCTTAAGTTCAGATCTGAACTTCCCAAAGTTTGGGGTTTTTCAAACCCCAGGCTTTTGTTTGGTCTCACCTTTAATTTGACCTGCTGACATATAGGTCAAAGGCTATATACCCCATTAATAGTCCCCATAACTAGTCCTTCTTTGGCTTGATCCAAAGCCCACTGAAGTCAATGGAAAGACTCGTGTTTTCTTCAGATCATACGTTTGGATGGCACTTTGGCTCATACCTTAGTGACCTTTTAAATCACAGGTTTTCCTTTAAAATGGTACCAGCTCTTTTTGTAGCAATTGTGGTCTATTGCTTGAATCCATACATAAAAGACTTTAAAAAAGTGTTTCTAATTCAAGCATTGGCATCTTTAGTGGATCCCTCTGAACCATCACAATCTCTCTTGTCAGAACAGAAGGAGTGTTCAGAATGCATACATAAGGAGATGTTATGCTCCATCATCATGTCAATACTGTAGCCATGCATGCACACCAAAATATCCATCATGTACGCTTCCCTGCCCATCTTGTAACATCAACTACCATGCTTGGGCATGCACGCACAGTTGCCCAGTGGTTCTCAGACTTACTCATGCTGTGGACTACTTGATAAGGTAAAGAGCCAATCCCAATGCCTTCTCTGTCCCAACAATAGTACTTGCTTATATGAAAAAGTAATATTAGGACATGCTGGAAACTATCTTCACTTTAATGTGATGTGTTCAACTGCCTGGTTCAGAATTTCTTCTCTGGAAATCTACATACCTTGGCCTGAGTCACAGCCACCCGGAAGTATCATTGCTTCAAGGCTGACGAATGCTTTATCACTGAGACAGAAGCAGCTGCACAGACTACCCAGAAGTGTTCCATAGTCCACCAGTGGCTCACAGACCACAGTTTGAGAACCAGCTGGGAGGGGATGTGCACCTACATGGCTTTAGTCCTGACATGATACACTGTGCATGGAATTTTTGTGTATCTGCAGCAGCCCTGTGTGACTTAAATCAAGCAGTTAGCTGTTTTAATTGTCCCCCGCCTCAAACACACGATCACTGAAATCATTAGTTTCCATTGTGGACCAATGGCCTGAAAAAATTCAGTTGGGGGGCTGGAGGGGAAGAGCACCATTTATAAGTTATAAGAGCACAAAGAAAAAATTATCTAAAGACAGTAAACTTCCATTTGGTTTTACATTGCTATCATTTAAAAAAGAACATAGTGATCACCCTCCCCCTCCCGCAAAAAAAATCCAAAACTAACTACAACCACCCTCTTAATAGCCTTGTGTTACTTAAGTTAGAGGCTTTAGAGTGGAAATACTGACAAACTCTTATTGCAATAATACTAGTGAGCTCTGGTATGATAATCCTAGAACTGGAAGGGACCTCGAGAGGTCATTTAGTCCAGTCCCCTGCATTCATGGCAGGACTAATTATATAGACCATTCTTAACAGGTGTTTGTCCAGCCTGCTCTTAAAAGTCTCCAATGATGGAGATTCCACAACCTCCCCAGGCAATTTATTCCAGTGCTTAACCACCCTGACAGTTAGGAAGTTTTTCCTAATGTCCAACCTAAACCTCTCTTGCTGCACATTAAGACCATTGCTTCTTGTCTTAACCTCAGAGGTTAAGAAAAACATTTTTTCTTCCTCCTCCTTTTACATATTTGAAAACTGTTATCATGTCCCCTCTCAGTCTTCTCTTTTCCAGATTAAACAAACCCAATTTTTTCAATTTTTCCCCTCACAGGTCATGTTTTCTAGATCTTTAATCATTTTTGCTGCTCTTCTCTGGACTCTCTCCAATTTTTCCACATCCTTCCTGAAATGTGGCGTCCAGAACTGGACACAATACTCCAGTTGAGGGCTAATCAGCACAGAGTAGAGCGGAAGAATTACTTCTCGTGTCTTGCTTACAACACTCCTGCTAATACATCCCGGAATGATGTTTGCTTTTTTTGCAACAGTGTTACACTGTTGACTCATGTTTAGCTTAGACTCATTATGACCCCCAGACCCTTTCTGCAGTACTCCTTCCTAGGCAGTCATTTCCCATTTTGTATGTGTGCAACTGATTGTTCCTTCCTAAATGGAGTATTTTGCATTTGTCCTTATTGAATTTCATCCTATTTACTTCAGACCATTTCTCCAGTTTGTCCAGATCATTTTGAATTTTAATCCTATCCTCCAAAGCACTTGCAACCCCTCCCAGCTGTTGTATTATGGCAATTTCTGAATTAGGAAAAGACTGTTCAAAATACAGGCTATGTCCTAGAGCTCATGTTTTGCCTTCATATTGCAAAATTCGAAAAGTAAAACAAAAATCTTTAGGCCTCATAAAAATGTTTCTCAGAATAGCAGTAAGTTCTTTCAGGAAGGTTTGCTTCATAGTGCTCTCTTAGGGGCCTTAAGAACTAGCTTAAGAGTTCGGGTTTACCTCATCCCAAGGTATGCATTATGCCCTTTGAAACAGAATAATCTTTTGCTCTAAAATGTGCAGCTACTTTTTGATCATTCAGTCATATCATTTTTTCGTATGTAAGACATGACATACGCTGTCAAGCTGCAGTATTCAAAATTCCACTAATGTATTTCATTTTTATTAGCTATGGAGGACAGGTGATTTGAATCTTAATACTATGGTGTGATATGGATGTGAAGTGTAGAATGCGTAGGCGTGTGCTGTGATACAGCCATCACAATGAGTTCCCATACGCTGCATATAAATCTCGAGGTATTTGTTGTTACCTCGCAGTCCTGATAGGGACATTCTTTGAAATAAAAATTTGAGGACAAGGAGGGCAGGAAGGAGCCCATTTTTATGACATTTGTATTTGTAAATTGTGCCAGTTTAGATCCCTTCTTCACTTATGTCTTATTTAAGTTTAAATGTTCCCCACCCAGCTACAAGGGACCAAGAGAATTGGCTCCCAAAGGGAAACCATTCCCCCCTTTTAATTTTTTAAATGGTGCAATTGGGAAGTAAATCTTAGAGACTGGAAGTATCAGGAGGGAAACATCAGGGAGATGAGCACAACTAACGAGAGTATAAACTATAGCATGCAGACTCTCCCCCCCTGTGAGGCCTGGTATCACTCTCCAGTAACACCATTAAACACATGAGAATCAGAAGGAGAAAATGCCCCAGGTGTGATCAGGTTGTGAGAATGAACCATCATGAGTCACACTCACCCCCTTCTAAGTGCTTCTAACCCCATCTTACTTTTGCATTGTCCCTGTGCTCCTGGTCCCTTCAAATTGAATTGCTTCCCATCCAAGTCCTGGATTTGTGTCCTCAGTGCTCCAGAGCCTGTTTATTTTCCTTGTCTACTGCAATGGCCCTGTGACACTCCAGAAGGTCCTGAGCTCTTTGCTTTCTGTAACTGGCAGGAGCAAAGTGTTTGGGACACATTAGCAGAGCAGCTGGTGGGCAGGAAACAGAAAATAAATGAGTTCAAAAGCTCTGGGGCTATTAGGTGGGTGAAACTGGGGAACAGCAGAAGGAAAGTACAGCTAATAGAAAGAAAATGTATTTATTTTGCTTCTTTATGCCTAGCTCTAGTGGGGCAAACCCAGGTAAGTGGGAGGGGCAATTGCCTTGATGAATGATATTCCCCAAATGGTCTACTGCAGATTACTCTCATATGTCTCTGGCAGGATACATCTTATGATATAAGCCATAGCAGAAAATGAAGCACCTAAGCACCGGAAAGCATTTCTACTACTATAGCCATAGGCCTTCTAGTCTTTGGTCCTAGATTTCTTTGTGCATTTAGCCAAAATCTCATTGAGGTCACTGGGAGTTTATAGGTACGCAACGGGCATGTGACATACATTCAGGCAGTGTAGTCTAGTGGATAGCGCACTGGACTGGGACTCAGGAGTCCTGGATTCTATTTCTGGTTCTGTTGCTGGCCTGCTAGGTGACTTTGGGATAGTCACTCCCCTGCTCTGTGCCTGTTTCCCCATCTGTAAAAATGGGGATAATGATACTGATCTCTTTTGTAAAGTGCTTTGATATCTACTGCTAAGTACTACGTCAGAGCTAGGTATTAGTATTATTCACCACTGCGCAGCGAGCCAACACAAGGTCCCACTTCAGTCCCACTTTAACCTTATTTTGAGGTCTTAAGTGGTGCATAGATGGTGGATTAGCCCTTCACACAAAGGTGAATTGAATTTCATCTGGGAAGCAGGATCTGATCCTTAATCCCTGAAATTAAAAAGGGCACACTATTTAATGGAATAGAGTTTTATAAGAGGACATATGTAGGTAATTAAAGAAAAATAATTATATATTTAAGAATGTAGACAAAGCACTGACCAAAGACTAGATGAACTATACACATGTATGTAAAGGAGCTAAAAGTTTATAATATTCTGGAATGTTGTTCATGCTACTATTAAAAAAAGGTGAGAAAATATATTCAGTTACTTTCTGTTTTCCCCCCATTTGAACAGATGGCAATTAATATCTCAAATTGATTTTTTTAGCTACTTCACATATTATTTATCAGTACAATATGCTTTTTTTTTTTAAAAAAAAAACAAACCACACTCAGGGTATCAGAGGGGTAGCCGTGTTAGTCTGAATCTGTAAAAAGCAACAGGACCCTCTGTTGCTTTTTACAAACCACACTCAGGAATTTCTGCAGAGGCTACACGGTTTCCCAAGTAGAGCAGAAAAACAAGAGTTTACGAATGCTGTTGTAGTCTTAGGACAAGCATAGTTTAATTATCTGTCTGAAGTAGTTGAAAATGTTTTGTCAAAAATTCTTATAAATTTCTTATTTAAAAATATTTCTAATTCTGGAGGACACAAACCACATAGTATAGCAACTGTAAGGGTCCAGATTTAAGACTGTGTTTCAGCTGGCTGCTTACTTGGCAGAACAAAATGTGTTTTTGTAAGAGATGAATATTCTTTATTTTAAGTGTATAATAATAAGCATAGGTTGGCATAGGGGGAAGTAAAGAAATATTCAACAGTTCTATTTTGGGAAGCTTTGGTGCTTTACAATGAAAACTGTTAGTACTGCATATATTGGAAAATTCTCACCACTGCTTCAGCGGTTTTCTCAAGACCTGTTAAATTACATGAGTGTAGAAATAAGGAAGGGTTTTTTTTATTATTATTAATTGACACTCATTTTTAGCTGGCATGTGCTGGCAGGTCTTCCAAACAAACCTTAGACTACATAAGACAGCTTAGATCTGAAAGTTTTGAAAATGTTCTAAATCTTTGTAACATTGAAAAGAGAAAGTGTAATACTAACGTGATAAAAAATTACATTCAGTGTAATTCACAGTTTCTGCCTTTTTTTTTACTATCTATAGACCTAAATCAAAACAAATTCCTCAAAACAAAAAGAAACATATTTTCAGACATTTTTTTTCATTAAATAATATGTCTGTCATAGACCTATGTATTGTCATCAGTTTGTCCATTTCATTTCTCCATTGCTTGCACACTCAAAAGTGTGGGTGAGCAATTATGATATAACTGCTCCTGATGTATGTGGTATATATGTGTGTAAGATTATATATCTCTAATATGGAAAAATATAAAAACTAATAGTATGAAATGAACGTGATTATATTGAAATTATTCGGAAGCAACATGAAGTTATTAATTGTAAATGAAATAAATGTCCTGGTAATTAAGGGACACAGGGGTATTAACACGTGGATACACAATGTACCTAAGCCATAAAATCCATTATGGATATTATTAAAAATGTAGTTCACAATGCAAAAGTGACTGGCAAACAAACAAAGATAGCTTAACATTATTATTAATTCTGTTACAAATTGTTCTTTGATCTTGAGGAAGTTGTATTAGATTTAATAACGTAATTTTCAAGTAGGAGAATAGTAAGGAAAAATATATACTTTTATGTATGCCAACATATATAATATAACAGTACCCACTGTTCAAGTGAAAGGGAAATTCTGGGAGCCCCTTTGACCTGGTTTCTTATGAAGTCTAATTGTTTTATCATTAAAATCCCAGTTATCATTAAAGAAGGTGTCTTGGATTTGTCTGTGCATACTCAGAAGTGTGCACAGAACAAACAGAGAGGGAAAAGAACCGCAACCAGTTTATCTTGGTTACCAAAACAAGGTGCTGGCGAGGACCAAAAGAGACGTGTGTTTTTTAGAGGGAGTGAGCTGCAGTTGGAGATGACGGGCCAAATTTACCCTCGGGTAATTTACCCTCCGGTAAATGAGTGCACCTGCTTCCACCAGGGCTGAGTTTGGCTCACATGTATATTTCCCAGCGTCACAGAAAGGGTTAGTTCCACAAGCTGTCATATTGCATAAACAGATTCTCCGCTTTAATACAATTAATTAGATTCTGAGCTTTATAGAGTGATGACCACTGACCCTCTGCATGCCCACTGTGCACAAAGCCAGGAGCAAAAAGGAGGAAGAAACAGAAACCAAGTTGAAACATTAAAACAGCTGCAATCACATGAAATACAGGGGGAAGAAACGCCGTTTCCAAAACACCAAAGCAAAACAACAAACAACAAAACAACCCCAGGGCTGGAGACGCTGCTTCGTTTGTTTTAGAGAAGTTACACAGAGTAGCTGCTTTTTTATTTTGTTGATTGTGTTGCACCAGGCCAGGTGTAGTGAAACTAATGCAATAGGGACTTCTGGAGAACAAGCCCAAGCTGCAAGGAAGCTCACAATGCAGCCCCCGCCCCCCAAAAGCTTCAAAATGCAAGACAAACCCTTCAATAAAATGTGTGTGTTCCGGGGAATGTCCCCTGCAAAATATAACAACGGGGGCTGTAGATTCAAGTTTGCAGGATAAACTCTTCAATAAACATTTGTAGGAAGGGAGGGGTCCCCCCCTTCCCTCTGGATTTACTACCTACATGACAATATAACTGAGTAATTCCTGATGAAAAGGGGAAATGTCAAAGAAATCCAGTCACTAACATCAGCCCAGCAAAAGCCAAAAAAATCACGAGTTTTATTTTTATTTTTATTTTCAGAATAAAGGAAAAAATCGACAGGATGTTTCCAGTTAAAGGCGATCCAGGCAAAAGCAGAGATGGGAGGTTTGGATGGGGAGATGTGAAATGCAAGAAATCAAGTTTCTGCGTGGAGAAGAAAATAAGAAAATGAAGCAGAACTAGAAAAATGACAAAGTGTTGAGTGCTGATTTATTGCAGAAGCCTCTGGTCATTTCCATATATTGAAATGCGCCCAAGCGGCCAGTCAGTCAATTTCCTTTGAGCTGCTGCTGCTGTCCATGGACTGCCCACGTGATTCCCCCTCCCCTTTTTTTTTTCCAGACTCTAACACCTCCCAGCCCCGATCAAGACAGGAAGGGGGTGGGGGGAGGCTGGAGAAAGGACGATCAATGTAATATGTGATTTAGAAAATAAAATAGCCGTGAACTCTGGGAGGGAGGAGTGGGGAATAGAGAGAAGTGGCTTTACAGGAAGATCAATTCAAAGTATCACACCCAGTTGCCTGTCTCTTTCTTTTAAACTACTCTAAAGAGGACGCAAAATTGTCTTACACTGTATGCAGAGAAATAGAGCTCTACATAGTGTTCACATTGGTTTCGATGCTTGTGTGTGTTTGATGTAAGGCAAATGAGCCTCATCTGAAAGCTGGTTTGCTAAGGCTTCTTTACGCATTTTTAAAAAAATCTTAGATTTTAAAAAAAAATCCAGTGAGTTGAAAAAAAAAATCAAATCAAATTGTGAAGCGTTCAATCCGTGTAAGTAGCAGGCTTTATAATTTCCAGGTGTTGGGGAAAGCCGTTGTTTTATAGCTTATACATTCCTGCTGGGAGGGTGGAGGGGCGGGCGGGGGGGGGGTGAATGAAATATCAAATCACAAACCTCTATGTGGGTTTATGATTGCATAAGAGGCTTGATCATTTCCATAGATTGAAATGTGCTGTCCTTTCCGAGACTGCCCAGCCCTTGGAGGGAGACGAGGCGCTCGATTCTGCCTTGATCAATGTTGACTATGAAGCAAGAAGGAGGAGAAGGAGGAGGGGGGAACAGGCTGGCACCAGATGGAGCAGGGTCTAGAGAAAGGTCAAGGTTAGCTCAGGCTGCTATTGAATCGGTTGCAGCCTCACAGATAGATCTCTGCCTCGGAGGCACCCACTGGGGCTTCTCAAAATCAAATCTAATAGAAAAGGCAGTCACAGAATGAAATCGCTTCATCTGAATGCTAAAATTGTTATTAGGCTACATTAGAGAGATATAAGGCACGTGATTACCAAAAAAGGAAGCATGCCTAGCAGTTTGTGCTTGAAATAAAAGCCGTGAATATGTTGATAACATCAGCAACGTGCCAGTATAATAGATAGAGAGAGAGAGAGGGAGAGATGTGTGTGTATAACAATCAGATTAACATATGCAGTTTATATATAGAGAGAACTACACTGCTAGTGGGTCATGCAATGGACTGAAGGGGAGTTCTAATGGCTACTGCAAATCTTTGAATTCGGATCTTGGTGGCAGAAGTTTGAGTTAGATAGGATGGCTGGCGTATAGTACAGTGTGCCTGTGCCTTCAGTTCAGCATTTTGTGCAGAGCATTCTGGTGTGGACCCTTTGGTCCTTTGATTATTAAATCATCCTGATGGGACGAGCACAACCAAAATGTTGTTGAGGGCCATTCTTTTCCCCTGAAATTTTCTCAGACAAAACTCTCTCCACAAGAAAATGTCATCAGGTGAACACAACATTTATATTGAAGCAAACATACCCATGTCTGTTTGGAATTGTAGTGATGGCAGTGGCTTTTCAAGATCAAAGTGAGTTCTTTCCAATTATAATGATGTCTTACACATTAATGATTCTTTAACCTACAGCACAGCCATATCTTAAAGAAGGATTTAGTCTTGTAAAATAAATGCTGGCTACACTAGATTAAACATGATGACTGCACTCCAAGGGTTAATAAATTTAGAATTAACAGATCATCCCAGCTTGATACAGCTACTATAGATGATTTAATATGCAGCCTAAGCAGGTTGACAGTCAGCTCACAGATGCAGATAAGATCAAACAGTCTCTTGATTCAATAGATTGAATGGTTGTACTGAGTGTCTGGAAGGTGAGTGACAGTATTTATATGGCAGGGGTTCTGGTAAAGAGGGGCTTCGATTCCCAACTGCTGTGTAGTCCACTGGTTTTCTTTCTTTAATGGTCAACCTTTTCCAGCAATCAACCCTGGAGTTAGCATGGGAAAAAAAATCCTCAAATATAGTTCAGGAGACTTATTTGAAGTTTTCAGTAATGGAAAGTAATAGTAATAATTATTACTATTAATAGTCTTATCTATAATTCAAATTCATTCTATATGGATAATGCTGTTACCACCACTCCAACACCCAGAAAAGTATATCTATCTATCTACACTAAAATAGCCTTGAATATCAGGCTTAAACCCACAGAGACAAGGCAGAGGTAAGGCTGGAATTCCAGGTTGTCACTCTTAACTCACTCTCTAGTGTCTATCAGTTGCAATATGTTACTGAATAGCATCACACATGGTTCTGAGACTTCTGCTATACTGAAGCAAAATGGGAGCCACCTTAAATATAGAATATGAGCCTTCTCTTTCAATTTTCTTGCCTTTGTGGCTTAAAATTTAAGGATCTGAATTACATGTAGTTTTTGTGGTTTAAATTCTCTCTCTCTCTTTTTCCTTTGCTGTAGCATTTAAACAAAAACATAAAACAATTCTCATAGAAATTGGTGAGCAATGACATGATAGACCGGTCTATAACAATTTTTATTATTTGATAAAGAGTAAGAGCTCCTCCTGAACCATTAGATTCTGTCATGCAAATACATTTCCAGGCAATTTTTAAAATGCATATGGTGTATTCTATAGACCGTCATGGGTCTTAATTGTATCATGTTATTCCATGATATGGAATTACCACAATGTTAATATAGATATTTGTAATAAAGTTAGTGCCCATCTACTGTAGCCAATTCCTAACACATATAACTTAGTTACATCATTTAGATATGTTTTAAAAAATACTAGAATACTTAGTCTACTTTCCGGACTCATGGCCTGCAAAAATTCACTTTGACAAACAAAGCCATTTTTAAGGTAATAACGTGCGGGGAATCACCTGAAAGTCATAAGATTTTTTCTCTTCAATGTTTTAACTTCTAAATCACCAAATGTATGTTTGTAAATTTTTAAAAATTAATGATATACTTGATTTAAATTTCTCTTTAGTACAGGAGCAAATGACTAAAATTAACCGCTCAATATCTGAATTAGAAAAGATAGGGTTTTATATTTTGTTTTCATGGCAATGCGATTATAGATCCATATGCAAATATAGCCAAATTTTATGAGTAGGTACATAACAGAGAAAAAGAACAATACAGTCCTTATACTAATCTACATCATGAGAACCTTTAAGATGAGTACATCAGGATATGGAGATATCGAATACATTTGTAATTAGAAAAAGGTGATGTCAAACTGTTAGCAGTTTTTGAGTACCTGGTGTGAAAGGTGAAATACTACACTTTGTAAGAAAATAATATAATATATATGAACAAATAAGAGAGAGAGAGAGAAAGCAAGAGAGACAGTAAATCCAGATATTTGTAAGAAAATTAGTAAATTAAAAAAAAGGATAAATAAATCAATCCTTCACCTGCTAAAACCTTGCTAAGGTTTTGCCCAGAGCAAATATTTATAGCTGAGCTCTGAACCTCTGAAAAAGAGAGCTGATAATGGAAACGCGGGCAGACCTTTAACTATAGCAATGCTAGGGGACACTGTTGTAATATATGTATATTTACCCATATTCGAATGCTTCAAGATTTTGCTCTCCTTTTCCTGGACAACTTGTGAGTGCAGCAGGGGGCACCACAAACATACAAATTACTTGGAATGAAGAGCTCCAGCATGCTCACGTTTCCTACTACTTGAAGGCGGAACCACTGAAACCAGTTATCTCTCAGTAATTTGCATATTTATGGTACCTCCTGTAGTTTTCTGTGATTGCTTTACAGTCAGGAAAGGTAACCGAAAAATATATATCCTCCTTTAAAAAAACGAAACAGTATCATACATGAACAGTGGCTCTGATACAAGACTATTCCTTGTAAAGTCCATGGCATGAAATTTATTTACCAAACTTTTTTTCATTTTAGGATTCGAAGGGAGTATTTTGAAAGTTACAAGGCTGAAGACCCACGGTCCATGATGCTATGAAAATTGTTGTAGAAAAGCACTTGTCATTTGAGGGGGAAATAATTAGCCTCACCATATTCGTTGAATGTATGCATCTAAGGAGGAGGCAATCCTTGGAGAATGGAAAACGCATTCAATGGACACTTAAAAAGTATAGTGTCACGGTACATATATTTTTTTAGTCCCACTCATAAGCAACGGTACAAATATGCAGTACAACTTTGAATATAAAAGCTAATTAGGTCTCAATAGAGAATAGTTTCATTTTTATTGGCTCTGAGTACCAAGGCTGACTCAGATACACCTTGTTTCTCGGACACTTTTGGCCTTCTTTGTAGAAAGAACATCCATTGCTGCATACGTTCAAACATTTTTAGTTCTGGATGATAGATTAATTACACGGCCATTAGGTCTTTAACTCACCTCACCTCCTTGTTCTAAGGTGCAGTTTTTATTGTTTTTTTCAAGGGGCTGTAGAGTACTGGATGGCTGATTTTACTGGGCCATATGTGCCATTCATTTTAACACTGAACTCCTCCCTGATTTCAGTGAGGAGTTATGTCTAAAGACTGATGGTGAAAAATGGTATATATTCTATATTTCTCTTAGGTTTTTCTATAACAGCCCTCACCATGGTATGTACGTGCTGATATATAAGCTGCAATACCTACATACAGTGCTGCCAGGTAAAGCTAGAGTGACAGCCTTAACTGTGAATTTACTTCTTCTAATGTGATGAAATCTAAACTTTACAAAAACTACACTAAATATAATTTTATGTAATTGACATCACTTTCTTATGCTAGAATACAGTTACTCACAGAACAATAGTTACCATGGAAGTAACATTGTTAACCATATTATTCTCACTGTACATCAGCTTTCTGTATAATATTATGCAGTAAACTTTTGTATTATTTGAATCAAATACAATCTTATTCAGACTAATGGCTGAGGCATCCTTTTCACTGCAGTCAGAATTTGTCTATATTGTAAAAATTATATGTACTATCAATAAGAAATGGTGACATAACTGTCCAAACTGATCAAGAAAAGATGCTCTTATCACATTATTCACCACCAATCATATTATACTTTGCTGCCACATCGTTCTTTGCAACATTAGGCTATATATCCATATTTTATTCTGACTATAGAAAGGCACATTAAAATTATTATTGCAAGCATACTATTATTCATATGCAACTTTGTACATAAAAAACAGCTGACATTAATATTGCACAGAAAAATATTATATAGTACTAATAATATCTTTGCAGCTACTTTTTCAAACTTTTTTTTAATTCACAAGAAAGATCTCAACTCATAGCTATAACTAATTCTCTTGTTTCGGTCTAGATCTTGGCACAATATATTTTAAACTCTGAGAAATGTGTGTGTTTCTCTTCTACCACTCTATAAACTAACCGTGGCCTTAAAGATTAACACTTTAAAAAATCATGTATAGGCTGGCCATTTGTGTTCTACATTTCAACACAATGTTATTTTAAATCATTGAAACACTAAGCTTTAAAAATCAGGTTAATAAAGGCATATTAACATAGAGCTAAGGCCCCAATCCAACACATACTTAATTTTAAGTATGTAAGTACTGGTTGTGTGCATTAAGATAAGCACATGCTTAAGTGTTTTTTCTGGGTCAAGGCCAAAATTTTGTCATGGTGTACCAAGCCCAAGTAGACTGCCTCCACACGGGGTATATCCATAAGGTTTACTGGAAGAAGGAATCCTTTCCTACTACACTTTTGCCCTGGCCTGCTACCCAAACATAGCTGTGCAAGGACACACAGGGAGCCCCACCCCCATCCCAGACCTGGGCTCTACAGTACACAAGATGGCATCCGCAAACTTTCTTCCCGCCCTGTGCAGCTGAAGAACTTTTTGTTTTTTGTTTGCTGAAACTTGCATTTGGAGCTTGGGATCACTGAATGAGTTTTGTCACGCTACAAAAGTGTTTGAAAAAAGCTGTTTAAGATCCAGCTCCTTAGTGCAGAAGAGGATATAGATGAATTTATATTTTAAAACAAAATAGTTGAAAATCAGTTCCTCCTCTTCTCACTTCTGAGTAGTACAGAGTTCTCTATTTCCCCCCAGGAGCTAGTTATGTCTCAACCCCCCACATGCCTGAGCATGTGTTATCATATGCAGGGCTACTCCTTGTGGCTAGGAATAGCCAATTCATACAGAACTTCTGGTGAACAGATAATTAATCTGGTGGATCAGTAATTGCACCACATGTTTTACTGGGTAGCTTAGGTCTTGCTCAGTATTGACCCAGCTCTCCTACCTTCTATCCTCTGAAACAGGGAAGGGGCGGGGGGCATGCTGGAGTTGGAGAGTGGGGATGTCAGAACCAGTGCCAACGGTTCCACATGCTATTCCATTGTGCTAGCCATCTTTGGCCTTTGGATTTACTATTATGCTCTAGCAGGAGTAAGTGCATATGTGGAGCAGTAGGTGTAATGGTATAACAATTGTAGTCAGTGTTACTCACCCCTTCCATGTGATTGGGGCTCACCTTTGTCACACTGACCCAGACCATGTGATTGGAACCAGTAAATTAAGTCCAGTTTTTACCAGAATTCCTATGTGTGAAATGTGGGAGTCAAATGTTAGGTACTGTTGGATTTCTACTGCTGCTACTGTCTGTTCTTAAAGTTACAAGGTGTGCCAGGCTTAAGGATCGTCAGTGCTGTCAGACTGGTGACCCACTGCACATTTAAAGACAAGTTGACCTACTGTTTGTTCCCATTTTGGGTGCAGTTTGTGTACCTGTTATATGGTTCTGGTTTTATTGTTATATTAGGCAAGATTTCTTTGTAGTACTTGGTAATAATTGTGCTAGCTATACTGTGTACTAGTTAGGAAAATCCTCCCATTTAGCAGCTAAAGTCAGAAACCTAATGGAGAAAAATACTTGCGTACATTAGCCGTTCTCCATGTTAGGTATGTGCTTAGGTACGCGGCTGAATTGGGGCCTGAGTGCACAATGACTTCAGGAACAAGCTCTTAGTAGTTGTTATCATCAGTATTGCAAGGCAAAAAGATAGGGCTGTATACTATTCCTGATCAGCACTGGAGTTGATGTCAAGTGGAGTTGCACGAGCAGATCAAGAACAATGTACAAGAGGCCCATCATCCTGATCACACGTCTTAGCAGATAAGCAAAGGAGGAACTGACTTTATAATATTTAGTTTTAGAATTATGTATATATTTTAAATGCTACAAATGTAGAACCCAAACCTACAGTCCGACTCTTGACCTGGGGGCAAAACTCCCACTGAAATCTATAGGAATGTTCCTCAGTTGGGACTGCAGGGTTAGGCCCATATTTTGTAATTGTTTGGGGACTCTCCAATAGAGGATCTGTGCATTGAAGGGTTGCATGGTCCGGCCCTGGAACTGGATGTTGTTGTTAAATTTTTGCAGCTCATCTTTCCAAAAAATCTTATCTTGGTCTGGCAGCCCTTGTCCATATGTAGTTTCATTGTCAGCTGGGTTTATCACAGGGGTTTTAAAAAAAATCTTCACCAAAACTAGCCATCTGTATGTAGAGTTTAAGCTTGATGTGATTTGAAATTACCAAGATAAAAATCACCCTAGGAGACAGAGGTTTATTAATGAAAAATAAAAATATTACTGTGAGTAATTCATAGAAAAACTCCTTATAACAAAAAGTAGTACAAGTTATGTATATACTCAGTGTTCAAAATCAAATACCTCAACCATTGAAAAATTTTTCAAAATGCCCAAAAGGTATTGGGCTCTGCACATGATGATTGTCCTAATGCCAAGGTATATTTGGGACTTACTTCTATATGTTCAGGAAATACAAGAAGATCAAAAGATTCTGGGAAATTGTTAACATAGATAAACAAAGTGACCAGTGCTGTCTGGGATATATCCCTGGTTCTTGCTATCCTTGCCATATGTATAGATGATCAAGTTGACCTACTCACAGTATTGAATTGTGCCAGAAATATATTTCAGATTGTTGGCTCAGTGAGCACCTGCCCTCTTTGGCACTATGTTATAAATTGGTCTGAGAGATGCTATCCCTGGAATATAGCACAATGTAATTGATGTACAAAGTGGATAAGTTTTATGAGATTTCATTTCCTCTTATCCAAGCCACTTACATTCTTTATCCAGCATGCTTAGAAGTCTCTCTTTTGTGATAGATATAACTAAGATTTCTCTTTCACATTCGTTCCCTCCTTCTGTATGTACATCTGAATGTATATATGCATGTATGCAGTCACAATAACCCCTTTGATGGTGTCACAGTTTTAACTTATACCTATACTCTGAGACCAGTACAAATTTTCATCATAACAAAAAGTCCCATTCCAAACAAAGTCGTAACTGCTTATGAAGTTTCTGTTAGAAAACAAATTCATAGCCTAGATGTGTGTAAAAGAAAAAAAAGTGTCCGAAACCGTTACAAATAATTTTGTGATGCTCTGTAAACCAAAAAACTGGTTAGCCAAATTATTTGTAAAACAATTTCACATATGGTCTGACAGTCTGTATCCCAAGTTTCAGCTCACTACAATTTAAACTGGCAAGATATAACCTCTTAAAGTTGGGGGTTCTAATAGAACACTGACAGACCTTAACTATTGTGCTTCTCTAGTAATGAAAACTCAGCTATTTCATTATGACAGTAGCTGGCAGTGGTGCTATGATTAAGAGTCTGTCAGCATTTCTATTCTAAACCCAAATTTTAAGAGGTTTTAAACTCCCATTTCTTTTAAATAATGTTGGGTTGAAAGCTGGTATACAAAATGTCGGCGTGCATATGATTTTAAAATATTTAAAAACATCTTTTGTACAAAAGATTTACAGATATCTGAATTTTATCTTTTGGGGCTGGGGTAGCATAGAATAAAATCATGCTGTAGATAAAACCAAATGTTTGATAAAAAAGAAATTATAATAGCATTTATTCTGTCTTTACCATCATTGATGCCTCCCCCGCACATGTGTGTACATACACCCACAACCACGGGTTTTTTTAAGTTTTAAAGCAAAGTTATGTAATTTTGAAAGGCTGATTTATTATTAACTTTATTAGTGTTATTTCACATTAATTTTTCAATAGCACACAGAGGATCAGGGCTCCATTGTGCTAGATGCTGTACAAATAGGAACACAGGCTGAAATCCTGACCCCATTGACTTCACTGGAGTCAGGATTTCACCCTGGGTCCCAGGTGCTTGAGGAACTTACAGCCTAACCGTACATAAGCTTGCGATCCTGCCAATGCTTACTACTGCCTGCTACGCCTGGTAATAAGCTTTTGCAGGACCCACCAGAGCTAACTTTGTAATTTTATTGTCAAACAATGTATCAGTGTTTCTTACTGTGGAAGGAGGGTATTAATAATATTTCTAGAATTTACAATTCCATTGACTTCACTGAGAGTTAGTTTTGTACTGTAAATGTTCCACTTACATTGTATCTGGCCTGATTCACCCGCAGATCAACAAGGCCCAGGAAAATAGCTTTTACCTTATCCTGTTATATAATGGGTTATGTCTATTTACGCAAAACTCCTGCTGAATGCAAGGGGAGCTTGGTGCCATAGCTCCCTTGTGTTTGATCCTAATACGTAATATGATGTCAGCAGAAGTGTCTCATACCATGTATAGATTGTAGTCATTCAGGTGAAGCCTAAAAACAATAACATTTGCACAGGACTCTTGGGGCCTGCTGCTGCTGCACCCACTGTGCAGCCCAGTCTCCCATTCAGTTAATGGGTACAAAGAAAGCAGGATTAAGACAATGGTTTATTAACTGTACTGTATTCCTTCACATCTCTAGGCCCTGATCCTGCAACATGTAGCATCTGGGCAGAGTGCGGTGCACATGAGAGCCTTGTGCCTGTAGGCAAGAAGTTGGGAAATCAGGTCCAAGCTCTTAAAAGAAGGGGTGTGTATGTGTGTGTGTTTTAATAGTAAAAATAAGTACTATTTGTTTAATAAGTATTTATTTTGTAGAATAAGTATTATTATTCATTATAGCACCTAGAGCCCCCAACTGAGACTGGACAGCAAGTCAGCAGAAGAACCAGAACCAGAAGTCAGAATTCCTGACGCCCAGTGATAGTGCCCTGCCCACTACTTCACAGAAGATGCCCCCTTTCTTGATTAGCCCTGGATTACAAAATTATACAAAATTATAACATAAAACAAATAAAACAGTAAGGAAAAGGGGTGTTACTGGCTGTTTTTTGGTTTTTGCCCCTCTCTAATCTCTCAGCATTTCTAATGCAACTACCACCTTAGCATTTTTAACAGTTGTAAAGTACCATGTTCACTTGCTTCATTTGTTAATTGGCTCACTATTGTCTTAACAATAGGTGCAAAAAAGGCTAAAATGCTTTAAAAGTACCCAGATGCTAAGGTGATAGGCACTTTCAAAATGCTGATTACATAGAGTACTGTACATAATAATAACATTGCATAGGGTGCAAAGGAGCTATAGTTAGGGCACAATGTCTTCGCTCCCATCTCCTTTCTAATGTATATCACAAAACAAACAAAACTACATTATATACCCCCTACCATTAATTAAAATAGGGCATGGTTTTGTTTAAGGGGAGTTTTTCCATTGACTTCATTGAAAGTCCTAAAATTAGTCCCTAAATAGACAAAGATGAGTAAATGTACCTATGGGCTCAGTTCTGCATGGTGGCCTGATCCTGCTAAGCATTTAAGCACATGCTTATCTTCTTTAAGCACATGGACAGTCCCAATGAAGTCAATTTAACCACTGTGGGACTATTACCTGCTTAAAGTTAAGTAGTATAGTTGTAGCCCTGTGGGTCCCAGGATATTAGAGAAACCAGGTGGGTGAGGCAATATCTTTTATTGGACCAGCTTCTCTTGCTCAGCAACAGAAGTTGGTCCAATGCAAGATATCATCTCACTCACCTTGTCTCTCTAAAGTTAAACATGCATTGAAAATGGTTTGCAGACAGAGTGCTCAACGTCTTGCAGGAACCAGGACCATCTGAGTAAAACTGCCTTTCATGTCCTCACCCAGGCTTCTGTGTTTAGGGGGTATGTTGGTGACCTTACTAACATTTGCTGCAAAAACATGGGCACGGTCAGTGGGGTGAATTAAGGGTGGGATTTCAATGTTTCAGTTCAGTTCAATGAAACTTCATTGGCATGACAAGCTACACAGCATTACCAAAGACACTTCTCCCCCAACCCTCTTTGGAGACATCCTCGGGTCTTTATCAGAGGCAAACCCACCTAAAATAGGGTTAGACACTATATTGGGGTTAGATCCCCTGTGTCCATTTGGCATTTAAACTCTGAGTGTGAACAGCTTTGCTTTGGTAGGGTTTAAGTATGAGTCCCTTAAGTTATTGTGACATATTGGATTTTGTGGTGGGGGGAGGGGGGTGTTTTGTTTTTGGATTTTTAATAGTGTCTCAGGACCAGGTACAGATCACAGAGTAAGTAGGTCACATGTAGATGGTGGTGATGCACCTTTGAAAAGGGATTACAGATACCAGAAAAGTCTGGTCTCCAGATTCAATAGGCAGCAACAGATTATATGTGTTTATTTATGTATTTTAAGTCAATAAAGGTGTTGGCTCTAAAGGCAGGCAGTGCCTAGTGTATTTTAATCTTGTCATTTCCATTGAGATGGACCTTTAACCCTTTCCAGCCTGAATCCCAATCACCAGACAATTCCCCAGCACTAGAGCTGTGGCTGTATTAAGATCCCTTGCAGGAGCTGTTTGTTGACCACATTCACGTTCAGAGCCCTGAAGCTAAAAGCACTTTACACCATAAAATAAAAGCACTGTCTTTTTTTCTAAAAGGTTACGTCTGGAGGCCACGCTGCTCATACTTCATACAGAAAACTACTGAAAGGGCTATGAAATCCTCTATGATTTACACTCTCTCTCAGTGCATTAGGATATAGATCTACTCGACTCTAAAAATACTGTGGAGTTTCTAACCGACCTGAATATATGTGCATTATTTCAGAAAGTCTGTTAGAAAACTTGTCAACACATTATAAAGCATAAACCAGGACTTGGCCATTAAATACAGCCATCAGAGACAGAATATATATTGCAGGAAGTGCTGAGAAAAGTTCTTGCGTTCAAAAAAGGTCTATTAGCTAAGAGTTTACACATATTACACCAAAGGGTTTAGGGAGAGCCCATGGACCATAATTACTAGGCATAAATGGAATCAGTAAAGGTTTTACAGCCCCAAACGCAGTTAACTGGACTGCCAGAAAATATTTTTAACATTGTCATAATTTATTACCCATCAAGCGTCACATCAAGGATTGTAATACTTATGTTGTACCCACGTGTTCTAGTTAAACTACCGCTTTCACTCCTCCTATCCCCCAAAATCCGCCTGCATCGTTAATCTGCGGTGATATAATATTAAAAAAAGGCCCCTGACTCCTTTTCTTTCTTGAGTTTAGTTACCTTGCTGAAATCACATGGCAATGCAAAGTGATGGGGAGAAAAGAGAGAAAGAGAAGCGCAATTGTGATCAAATACCAATATTAATTATAATCCAGACAAGATGAAATATTGTTTTAGGCGAAAGACTTTCCATTTAAATCGAAGATTTTATGATGCTGAAATCAAGTATATGCTAATGGTGGAAACCGTCTAGCTGCCACTCACAAAAGCATCTGTAAAATTGGCTTTTTAATGTATGTCTTAAGATGTGGTTTAGGAAGTCACCTCTGGAATCTAAAGCATAGTGCAATAATAAAACAGATCTAGATGTAACTAAGTGCTTAATTTCCTATGATTTTAAAAAGAAAATCAATAAAATGTTGCCGGTTATTTATTGGAAATAACCACAGATAGGTATTCGGATGTTAGGTTGGCTTCAGAGAGCGCACAACTGCGTAATGAATTGTAATTCAGAAGACTGTTAAGTATGAACCACAGAACCTTTCAGGGGTAATAAAGTCATTACTTTTTACACTGCAGCCACCTTGAAAAGCTTTATACACGCTATTATATATAAATCAAATCACATATGTATCCACAAGTACACACACATCTATTTATATACGTTCTGTAAAGGAACGTATGTTTAGATACAGAAGTACTCTGAAATGCAGTGTGATACCCAAAGAATGAGGCAGTTTGCTATTGTCACCTGAAATTATTTTTATTTTTAAAAACCCTCATACAGAATACATATTTACTTTCTGCCTGCCTGCCCCCCCCCCCAAAAGCAGAGAAATGAGATTCATTTATAGCTCGAAGGAGTCTGTTTAAATAAGAGCAAGACAAAAATAGTGGCGTAAGACAGATGCTGACCTGCTCTGAAGAGCCCATGAAAAAGAGGAAATCGTGTCAGGTACGTGGTTACAGAGGCTTACTGCAAATAAATCCCGCATCTTCACAGGCTTTGGGGATTCATTTTTTTTTTTACATGGGGGAGGGGGGGACACACCCTCATAGTGGTGAACATCAACCTCTCCTTTTCCCGTTCAGAAGCACTCGCTCCACTGCGCGTTGTAGAAACACACTCATTTTAATAAGGTTAAAACTTTACCCAGGGAAGCAAGCCCGTGAAAGCAGGATTAGCAATTGAATCTCTCGCTGTAGGTAGTTATCAAATGAAGCTGGACCATAAAACTGTGGCAAAGTGTGTGTGTGTGTGTGTGTGTGTGTGTGTGTGTGTGTGTGTGTTTAAAAAAACAAAAGCAGGTTAACCTGCATAAGCGACACCTCTTGGCTGAGGAACACAATGATGGGGAAAGTGCATTAATAAAACAGATCTAGTGCTTGAGGGGGAAGCTATTGCGCTTCATGACAGGAGAGAGATCACCGCTAAGTAGTTAGATGGATTCACCTGCAGCACTTGATCAGTCCCTTTGAAACCGCCTGGCACACACTTCCTACCTGCCTCACTTTCCCTCACTCCTCGCCTGGGCTAGACAGCCGGGGGAAGCAGCAGCGATGCTGGGGGAAGTCGAGGCTTTAAGGGATGTTTGAGAATAAACTTCAGATTGTAGGGGGTGCTATTGCTGTACCATTGACGTGAAACTGAAAGTATCCCACACCAGAATGAAACAGACCTGTGACAACAGCAGCGTGTGTGTGTGTTTCTCCATTAAAGAGACAGGGTCTCGTTTCCAACAGGTCTCCTCTAATTTCTCCACAGACGCTCCCCAAAGGGCGTTTATAACCCAGCGCGTGCACTGATCACACATTCACACACACACAAAAGGAGCCGTCCGATCGGAAGCGGCTGAGAATTCAGCGACAGCCCCGACCACTTGCATTCCCTGCTGCTTCTGTGAACAAACTGAAAGATTTCCATTCCCTCCCCCCCCCCGCTCTCCCTGGGTAACGTCATTATTACAGTTTTGCGTGTTAAAATATTTCTTACAGTCACAGCAAGCTTCTTCTTTCCCCTTCCTGTGCTAGATCCACTTCTTCCCTCCTTTGCACCTTTTCTCTCTGTCCCTCTCTCTGCGTTCTCCTCGCGGGAGGCTGCTGGGGCGTGCGCTCAGAGCTCGGGCTCGCCACGGCACGCGCTTTATACCAGTTCTGCGGAATAATTGCCACAAACGCTCTCTTCCTCCTCTCCCGCTTATCCTTATTGCAACCCGCTCCCGCCCCGGGCCCGGCGTGGGGGAATGTGTGTGTGTCCCCGGTAAGTTACAACCCACGCTGCTGCCGCATCCTCAGTCCCATCTCCCGCCGCTTCTCTGCGCCCCTCTGACCATAGCTCGGCTTGGGTCGCCCTGCTTCTTGTCAGTAGCGTAGCTGTGTTTTGTGCCCCGCGCATTGCTTCCTGCGCTCCCGTTTCTTTCGTTTTATTAGACCCAGTCACTGCTCGTTACAGCTCAGAGCCCGGCTTGGCTTTTATTTATTTAGTTATTGGACTGGGGGGTATGAAGTTCCACCGCCTTCCCTTTGCCTTCTCTGCTCCTGCAGCTTCTCACCCTCCGCTTCTTTTCTCCTGGACTCTGAAACTCTTCTCCTTGCTCCCCTCTCCAAGCTGAAAGGAAGGAGGCTGGTCCTGGCCGCCTCTCCCCCCTTTGCTCCAAGTGCAGAACTTTTCTCGTGCGACCCCCTGGCCCACTCTCTGCCTTTGTGCTGCCTGCCAGGGACTGTCCCTGCGCCTCGGGGCTTTGCTCGTGTGGTGGTGTAAAGTTTTTAATTCCCTGGCTTTGCCTGTTGGGTGGGCTCCCAGATACCTGCCTGGCCTCCCCCTCCTGGGAGCATCCCATCGCATTTCACTTGGGCGATCCTCTCTTCTTTTTTCAGCGGGGGTGTGTGTGTGTGTGTACCGCTGTTTTTATTTATTTATTTATTTATTATTCCCTCGCCCCTCCTGGCCACTAGTGCGTTTGCCTTCTCCACTGCACTCCTCTGCGGCCACTTCTGCACGGCGTGCCCGGCTCCTTTCCCCTCCACCCCAACCCCCCTACTCTTCGAAGCAGCGTGCGCCTGATGTCTAGTGCCCCCCCTCCCTCTTCCCCCCTCCCCGCTCCCCCCTGCGATCACTGTCCATTGGCTTGTCCTGGTCTCTTTTTCATGTCCAGCCCCTGATGAGTGTCCATTGGTGTTGCCTTCCTCTTCCCTCCTCCCCCTCTCTCCAGCTTGCCCTGCCCATGTTTTGTATGTCTCTGTCCATCCAGGCTCCTGACGTTCAAGTTCGCAGGGACGTCACGTCCGCACTTGAACTTGCAGCTCAGGGGGGCTTTTGCCATTTTTTTCATCTCTCTCTCTCCTTCTCTCTCTCTCTCTCCCTCTCTCTCTCTCTTTTTTTCTTGCACAAAAAAAAAAAAAAAAAAAAAAAAAGCCATGACTGCTATCCCACAATTCATCTTCCCTGCGCCATCTTTGTATTATTTCTAATTTATTTTGGATGTCAAAAGACATTGATGAAGATATTTTCTCTGGAGTCTCCTTCCTTTCTCACCCGGCTCTCCCGATGTGAACCGAGCGGCTCACAAGCCACCGCAGCCACCAACCCACCATGTCTCGCCGCAAGCAAGGCAAACCCCAGCACTTAAGCAAGCGGGAATTTTCGCGTAAGTAACCCAAAGAGCAACGTGCATTTATTTCATGCCTCCTTCGCGCGGGTTATTTTATTTCGGAGAAGTGGAGAAAGCGGGCGAGAGGGGTGGAAATGCACTAAACCTGGGCTCGGAATTTCCCCCCCTCTCCGTCTCTCTCTAATTAAATCACCTCGATCACTTTTCTTTTCTTTGCTCCTGGAGCATGCCCCCTTCTCACTCACTCACTCTCTCTTCCTTCTTTTCTTTTTCACCGCCCCCCGCTTTGATTTTATTTTATTTTTTAAATTGTGCCATTGTGACTTGGGAAAACAGCAACACTCCCAGTTTGCAGCGAGGTGCAGAATTTGTTCTTGCGGTGGGGGGAAGGTGGGAAGTGCAAAGAAATCCCCGCAGGAGAGACAGACTGGACATTGGACGCACAGACAGACAGACAAGAGATTATGGTCAAGTGGAGTGAGAAGAAAAGTCCAGGGGCGAGTGGTTTTAGCCAGATCCCCATCTCTCCCGAGCGAAACCTTGTTGCGTACCGGCGGGGGGGCAGGGCAATGTCCCCCCTTTTGTTTCCGCTCCCAGACGTGGGGTGTTTGTCCCGCTCTCTCCTGCTCCTCTTTTCCCTCCGCGGCGAAAGGGCAAAAGGGGCAGCAGCGGCTGCTTGTGCTGTCCGGAGCCATCGTTGGCTTTCCCCGGGGCTCCGCCACAATCGGACCTTCCCCCAGCCAACCGACTCATGCCAGCCTTCCCCCCACTCCTCCCCTCCTCCCTCTCCCCCCAACTCCTGCCTGCAAACTTGGGCTGCTTGGCTCGGCTGCACGGAGCAGAGCGAGCGAGCGAGAGGAATTCCCTCCTCTCTTGCTTACTATTTTTTGGAAGATTTTCAAAAAAAGTGGAAGTGGATTTTGATTGGGAAAAATCTCGTGTCTGAATGTTTACAAGCACCGCGTGTGCGGGGAGCCTCCTGCCAACAAGCAGAGACAAGAGCAAACCCAAGCAAAGCACACACACATACATACACACACACACACAGAAAAACAAACCCCCAAACCCAACCAACTATCGTCACTGTCACGATCAAATTTAAAAAAAAAAAAACATTCCCGGGGACATTTTAAAAAAATACTATTCGTCACAAAAATCCTCCCACTCTTTCACTCCCCCCCCCCAACAAAACACAAAAGCTGGATGCAAGGTAAGCAAGGTCGCTGCATACACAACAAAAGGGAACTCGGATCTGGAGCGGGTGGGAGGGAAGAAGAGAGAAAATATTTTATTTTTTGGGCGGTTGGAAAGCAAAAAGATGCACGTTTGTATTTTATTTCCCCCAGTATTCCAGGTGTTTTTCTCCCCTCCTAGGGACCGTCTGCTTCAGTGCAATTTCGCTGTCTGCAAACAACCTCCCCCTCCTCTCTCTCTCTCTGTAAAAGTTTACAATGCAATTTCCCCACTCAGATGCATAGATATTTGGAACAAGATTTGCACATAGTCCGTTGGAGAATGTTAACGCTTTGGATAAAACAGCTCCCGTAAAGCCAGGGGAAGCCAAAATATTTGCATTCGTAAAGTTTTCTTTAAAGTAAGACTCCTTTACGGTTCTCTTCTCTCCACCCCTCATTGTTTTAGTCATTTGCTACCAGTTCTAAGGACTTTTTGAAATGCAAAACGTTGTGTTATGTTATGTATTGCAACATAACTGTCACATTTCTGGAGGTGCTATCTCTTCCAGAACATGCTGCAGGAACCCACCCCCCTCCGCCCCATTCCTCCGCGAGCTGCCGAAACTGGTGCCGACACTAGTAACCTATGTTACTTTAAATATATATATATATATACCAGACTGCATTCATCCTTAGGGTTTATTTGCGCGCGTGTGTTAGACTCACTTGTCACAGAATAATTGAAAGATTAGATTTACATCCCCNTATATATATATATATATATATATACACCAGACTGCATTCATCCTTAGGGTTTATTTGCGCGCGTGTGTTAGACTCACTTGTCACAGAATAATTGAAAGATTAGATTTACATCCCCAAATCCTTCCCCAGTCGTGCTAGGTTTCCCCCTGACTTGACAATTCCGTATGTAATATACAGGTACATATTTAAGTTATTAATTTTTTTTGCTGGCAGTGTAATTGCCATTTGGTATATTTCTCCCTTTGAGATCTGGGAGGCTTAGAGGGGGGGCGAGATGTGTGTGGAGTTGGATTTTAAAAAATTGGTTAAGGATAGGTTTGCATGTGAGTTTCAGTCGCTAGGAGGCAGAACAAGATCAAAAAAGCACAACGAACTTGAACCTGATCAGTTTCACCACGTCTTTAATTCTCGGCATTTTCGTTTAGGAAGGAGGGAGGGCGGGTTTTCTTTCTTTCTTTCTTCCCCCCCTTTCCCCCTTTCTTTCTCCCCCCTCCCCCTTTCTTTGTTCTTAATTTTGCCTTGTTTTATGGCTGGTAAGGAAACAGGAACGCAGCCCGTAGACCCCACACTGGAGAAAAGACCCAGTAATGTTTGTTTTAACGCCGTCCCAGTCCGTTCAGAGCAGCAAACGATTTCCGAGGATCGCGAGGACTAGCAAGTTGGCCCTTCATTTCCCCTCACTCACCCGACGGCCGATCAAACCGTGGGGGTCACAGAAGGGCTTGGGAGCCTTTCCAGGCGGCGCTGGGCTGGCTGGCATCCCTTCCGTCTAGTCGTAGCTTTGCACGATGCTGTGGCACATGGAAAGCAAAAGACCCCCCCCCTCCCCCCCAAAAAGCTTGAAACACTCTTTCGAAGGGGAAGCCTAGGGTCTCCGGGGGAGTCGAGTGGCACCTTCTCTTCGGTGACTTTGTGTTTGTTTTGCTTACTTGGACACATCTGCTTTTGTTCTCCCCCCCCCCCCCCAAAAAAAAAAAAAAAAAACCGGATCGGGTCATTTAAACTCTCGCTACAGGCCCATCCGAGGCAAAGGCAATCCTCGTGAGCAGGGGGGTTGGGGTGGAGAAGCGGGAGCCCCAGCCGAAAAGGGAGAAGGCACCTTGCTGGCTCGCACGTGTTTGCACTAGGCTTCCGATCCACGCTGCTCCCATTGTGCCGCTTGCTCAGTCCTTTCCAAGTTCGCTCTCCCCTGTTTTTCTTTCCTTCCTTCCCTCACCGCGCTCCCGCTTTCTGTTTTAAAACACCGACCACTAGCCCACATTATTAGCCATCATTTGTTCACTTAGACTGTAAGACAATCCCACACTTGAAGGCAAACTTGGACTAGACAGTCACTCTCTCTTTCTCCCCTGATTTTCTTTTTTGTCTTCTCAGCTGGACACAGCCCTGTCTGCTGCTGGGGTATTTAGACGTCTCTGTCTTGCTGAATCCATACTGATACATTCCACCCCCCCCCAACGCAGAATTGGTGCTTTTTCTTCCATTGCGTCCCTCACACTTCTTTTGAGACAAAAATCCATTTAACTTGATATAGAAGGTGGTGTTATTTTGGTGGATGTTGGTGGGGAATGGGGGAAGGGGGAGAGAGAGGCTAGAAATACATGCATCTGAAGAAGTGGTTTTTTTTACCCACAAAAGCTTATGCCCAAATAAATCTGCTAGTCTTTAAGGTGCCACCAGACTACTCGTTGTTTTTGTAGAAATACATGTTTATGGAAGAGCAATTTCCATTAAAAATATAGACAAATGATTAGATACCCAGGAAGGAGCTTTTGATTGCCCCAAAATTAAAAAGATGTATACTGCAAATCAGTGGCAAGATTTTTTTTTTAAACAGCAGAAATAATAAAAACACATTTTGCTGTCTCTCAGAGCATCAGGAGCCAAATGTTTTGTAATGAACACGGTGCCAGAGGTATTTCATACATTAGTATATAATTCTTGTTAATTAGCAATAATTTACCTTAAGAGCATAGAAAATGTTGAGGTTACAGGTTTTATATCTGTACATTTGATCATCTTGTTATTTTCGAGAACTTTGCCTCCTATAAAATTAATTAGGTGAAATGTGGAGGTGTAATCAGCAACCTCTGAATTACCACTTCATTTCCTGGTTTTGATTGTAAATCAGCCCAGTCAGTACAGTCTTTAGCAAAGTCTATTTTTGTTTAGCATTACTTTTAACTATCTGATATCTGAGCACAATATTCTCTTTCATTGCTGAGTAATATTGACAATTTCAGAAAAAAATCAGGCCAAGGAATAAATATTACAATTGAGTAATTATTGTGCAAAGTTCCAGTCAAAACAGTTATAAGGAGAATATCAATTTTTAAAAATATTTTGCTACTTTGAGTTATTAAACTAAAAGTTACAATTACTGCTTAACACAAAAATACCTTTTTTTTGTAGAAAGGATCTGATGGAATGACTTCCATATTCAGTTAATCACTTTGTGCAAATGCAAACAGTTGTTACTTGAGAAAATGACATAGACAGACATTTCAGAAACATTCCTGTTTCTTTTTCTATGCCAGAAAAGTGTAAATGCATGTTGTGTATTATCTTTTGGTCAGTAAGTTTAGAAGAAAACCCAAATGATTACGATATTGTTTTTATTAATATGAATATAACCTTCATATTCCTGTAGTTGACCTTATGTTAAATTAGGAGTAGCACTAGAGGCAAGAAATTATGGAATGTATCAGTGTGTCCTACTTGGAGCTAAGGTACGGTAAGGTGCTCTTTCAATATTATTTTACACAGCACAACTGGGAGCTACTCCAGATCTTCCTCCTCAATATTCAGCCTAGGTAGGGTTGAAATAAATTTAACCTGAGTTCACTGGATTTTTGCACTTTATCAAAATCTGTTCCAATATTCTGCAGTCAAATTAAAATCTATTTTTTGATTCTCTGTGGCTTTAAGTTCATTAAATGTGAAATTGGCAGCTTGCTAAAGAAGGTCAGACTGATTAACTGTTTAAGAGTTGTAGTGGGTCTCACTTTCATTAACTGGCAACATTTTGAGGCATTTTATGTTTTGTAGTGTCAGCTCATTTTGGTTGTTGTTGTTGTTGTTGTTAGTATATGTATTATGTTGCATAGGGAAGAGAAATACCAACAGTTTTTTTTCTTGCAAGGTTATAGTGATGAATACTGCATACATATTGCCAAGATATTTCAGTACAAAGTTAACAAAAGCAAACAGAAAAGAAAGGCATGTCTGCCTTGTTATACAATCCACTGACGACTATGTGTGTAGAAATAGTCTCATAATGAAGCTTTTTGGAGCTCATTCAGAAAATTAGTCAACTTTGACAACATTAGGCAAGGTATTTCAAGTTTAAAGAAAGGTCTTTTCACCGTTGTTATGAAATGTGGCATTCAGTTGACCATACTGATTTATGTATGATGAAGACCACAATTGCTAACATATTTAGAATAATTTAGGCATTCCTTTCTTCAGAATGAAAAAAAAAAACAAAACAAAAAACCCCAATTGGCTTATTTTCTTAATTATGCAAAAGTATCCTGTTTAGTTAATGTGTCTAAGTAGAATTGCCAGTGAATTTGATATTTCTTTAATTTCTGGAAAGTATTGCTATTTAGCTTCCTTATTTATTAATTTTGTCTTTTTTCCCATGATTAGTTCACATGTTTTCAATTTTTAAACGGAATATATAATATACATATATAATCATACGTACATACACATATAGTACAGGGCTATGTAGCCCCTGTGTGTGTGTGCGCGTCCACGACCTATGTGGCTTTTCACGTGTATGTTCATATATTTGCATGCACACACGCACACACACACATACCTAACTCACAGTTCAATGTTTCAAAACGTATGACTTGGTCATCGATATATTGCTATTACATGACCAAGTCATACATTACACATGCGCGCCTGCGTGTGCGCGCGCACACACACACAAATGCACACACACACACACACACACACACACACACATGTAAAGCTTCACTCATAAATACATAAACATAAATAAAACCTCTGGCAACAAAGAACAGTATTGGCTTATCTTCATGATACCATAGTTGTCTCACAATAATTTTTTTCACAGCTGTTATTTTAATTTTTACTATTAAATCGTTCCTTCAAATTAGAACTTTGTCTAAATCCAGGAATATAGATAAGATTGCAGGTTCCATTCTGACAGTTCTACATATTACAGCTGCTTTCTCAAAATATATTCCCTATCAACACCGATAACTACATTTGCTTCTTGTTTGTCTGATAACGTGCTATCTGTTCATGTAGTGCAGGTTTAATTTTTTCATCCTATAATTATTCCAAACATGGTATGGCATCCATGAACAGGGGGCTCAACAACATGATTTTCTCTCTCCCCACCTTCCCCTTCTTTTCACAAGAGCTCTAATGATTCTCCTTTTGTTTCTTAAACTGCAGCTGAACCTCTTGAAGCCATTCTTACTGATGATGAACCAGAGCATGGCACGTTGGGAGCTCCAGAAGGGGATCATGACCTCCTTACTTGTGGCCAGTGTCAGATGAACTTCCCATTGGGGGACATTCTTATTTTTATTGAGCACAAACGGAAACAATGCAATGGCAGTCTCTGCTTAGAGAAGGCTGTGGATAAGCCACCTTCACCCTCACCAAGTGAGCTGAAAAAAGCATCCAATCCTGTGGAGGTTGGCATCCAGGTCACACCAGAGGATGACGATTGTTTATCAACGTCATCTAGAGGAATCTGCCCTAAACAGGAACATATAGCAGGTAAATTGAAGCAAGGAGAAGCATTTACAAGTTTATTTCCATGTTCAGTCAAACTGTAGTAATAATGCTCACAGTTGTGAAGTGCTGTGTCTGTTTTTCCATTCTATTCACCATGACAGCCAACATGTTAAATACCCTGCATTTCAGTTCATATTAAGTACACAAAAAATATTTCCAAGTGTCTGAGTAGTTTTAGCATCAACAGGCCCATGCAACGCTAGTGTGTATTTTCAACAGGGTTTGCTGGGATTCTGTTTTCTTAATTGTATATAGTATAGAAGCTGTCTCCTAGTGTGTTGCCTATCTTAATTCCATATATGTATATTTTACACCCTGCTGTGTTATACAGGAACTAGCTTTACAGTCTTTTGTTAACTCAGGGGTGAAAGAGTTAATTGAGCATCAGCTTGCCTTGGATCCATATTGGCTGTCAGCGTATGGACTGTAATTAAACACAGCCCCATGGCAAAGTGACACCACCGACCTTGACTTTAAGATGCCATTTTCGACTGGCCAGGCCAGAGTAGAGAGGGCAGTTGCTGAAGCGCACAGACATGCTTATTCGAAAAGTTTAAGGGCATGTTGGAAATTTCAAAAGGTTGGTTTGACAGGAAAGGCCGCTGTCTGCAGCCTGCCTCCTCAGCCAAATGATAAATGCTTCTCTGTGCTCTCTCTTGTCTCTGATGTGGTTTTGACAGATGTATCTTGATTTTGTTTGCGGTTTACACAACCACATGTCACCCGTACAAATGTCCAAGACCGAATTCTGTTTTGCACAACAAACAATATAAAAATGTAATTTAAAAAAGTAAATAATGTCATTCCCCATGATAATTTTTTAATTGGAAAGACCCTAAATATGTGACTGTCTCAGTGGCTGAGGTTAAAATAATTGAACCTAATATGAAAAAGAAAATCAGAGAAATACTGGAAGGCTAACAAGGCATAGTTAGTTTCTAAAATCCTTATAGTAAATCTGAACACCACCCATTGCTTGGTATTGAAAATCACATTAAATTATGCTTAAAATATAATTATAAATATGTAGTACTGTAGCATATTAAAATCAACCAATGCCTGATCTACTTTTATGGAAACATCAGTTAGGATAAGACATCACTTATACCTCTATTTTAATAGCCTAAAGGATAGTTCAGTATTAGCAAAAGTACTGTATGTAATCACGTGATATACTGGATCTTTTCTTTGACTTACCATGGCCACACAGTTCAACCATAATAGGTCAGTAGGCACTGCAGGATTTAATGTGATATTTTTTTCCTCCAACCAATCATTAAAATCAAATGTGGCATTTTTTTTTTTGAAAACTTTGCAGTAATAATATATATATATATATATATACACACACACACACACACATATATATATATAGGGTCAACTTACTGGCAAGCTGCATTTTGAAAGATGGCTTAAATTTTCCAGCACATTCAACTTCTGTGACATGTAGGTTAAAGAGTTTTTTTCCAGAGTAGTATATGGCAGTGACCATTTCCATGTGCTGTCTGTGATTTGAAGGAAAATGAACAGAAGTGTAGGGCATGATTAATGAAGCAAGAGCCTAGCGGAAGGGATTTGTAGTCTTCAGAGATCTGAAGCCATGCTAAATCACCAAATATGGAGTAACACTTGTGTGATGTAACATCGTATTTACATATTGAACTGCTCTGTTTAAAAGACAAAACACAGTATCTGTCAAGCAAGAATTAAAACCACACTTCTTGCCACGGTCTCCAATAGGCCATTCAGTCTAAGATACAACCACACTGAGGAGTTTAGAATTCTTTGCTTTAGTTTAGAATTCTACTATTACAGTTGTTGAGCCATGTGAGCCAAAGCCTGCCTGCTTTACTCATATAAGTAGGGTGGTTACCACTAATTAGACTCTTAGCATGAGTTAAGTGGGCAGAATTTGGCCCTAAAGGATGTAATGGTGTTGCTAATTAGAAGAATAATATGTTTTTAACTGTCCCTTGTTCTTCTAAATGGTTCAGTAAGCTAAGGACTGAATTCAGGGTTTGTACAATATACAACAGACATAAAAAAAACTAGGGACCTGATCCTGCAAACCCTTTCACGTGCACATAATCCATACTTATGCAGATAGTCTTTACTCAGAAAAGTAGTTCCATGAAAGTCAATAGGACTACTCACAGAAGTAAAGATTATTCTTGTAAGGAAGGACTGCAAGATCCAGCTCCAGTTATTTTCATGTCTCCTGTGCAGAGAGATTTCTGTGCAATTATGTTTAAAACTGACACATACTAGAAGTCCAATACTGTCTATATTTTTTGCACATTCAAAACTCCAGCTGGAATCAATGGGAGTTTTGGGTATGCAAGGAATGTAAGATCAGCTTCTAATTGTTTTCAGAGGAAAAATATATACAAGCTCTCCAGTGGGTGCACAAGTGATATGACTCAGGTGAGGTAAAGCTTTCATGCATGGATAATTATGAGCTCTTATACTGTTCTTTTAATTTTTATTTAATAAAATTTTTATTAATAATGTTTCTACACTGGAATTAGTTAAGCAAGAGACAGTTTTGTCATATCACAAAGTAATATGTCAATAGCTGGAATTATCACACCAATGAATTCCCAGTGTCCGGCAGTGAAATTAACAGTCAGGGTCATTGAATAAGTTGTGGAGTTCAGGTATTTTGGGAGTCCCTGAAGTGAATCTCAGAATAGCAGTTACTAATTCCAATATTTTATATCTGCATTCCTTTGCAAGAGTAGAAAGGAAACAATAATCATAAGAATGCAAAAGATATGGGAATATGTAATTTAAAAAATAGGGACAAATGTACAGGGCTGAATGAACCAATTCTTCATGATAAAAGTCCAGAAAATATATTTAATAACAATGTAAAAATGCAGCCAATTAAGTATTCTTCAGAAAGATGTTACTGTAGTGTTCTAAGTATCGGGGGTAGCCGTGTTAGTCTGTATCTACAAAAACAACAAGGAGTCTGGTGGCACCTTAAAGACTAACAGATTTATTTGGGCATAAGCTTTCGAGGTTTTTACCCACGAAAGCTTATGCCCAAATAAATCTGTTAGTCTTTAAGGTGCCACCAGACTCCTTGTTGTTTTTGTAGATACAGACTAACACGGCTACCCCCGATACTTAGAACACTACAGTAACATCTTTCTGAAGAATACTTAATTGGCTGCATTTTTACATTGTTATTAAATATATTTTCTGGACTTTTATCATGAAGAATTGGTTCATTCAGCCCTGTACATTTGTCCCTATTTTTTAAATTACATATTCCCATATCTTTTGCATTCTTATGATTATTGTTTCCTTTCTACTCTTGCAAAGGAATGCAGATA
This sequence comes from Trachemys scripta elegans, assembly GCF_013100865.1. NCBI lineage: Eukaryota > Metazoa > Chordata > Testudines > Emydidae > Trachemys > Trachemys scripta. The sequence continues at coordinate 21,148,196 of NC_048300.1, forward strand.
TAAAATATTGGAATTAGTAACTGCNNNNCGAAAGCTTATGCCCAAATAAATCTGTTAGTCTTTAAGGTGCCACCAGACTCTTTGTTGTTTTTGTAGAGTTCTAGGTTAGATATATTTACAGTACTTGCTTTGTGTGTCATTCTGCAGTCAATAATTTGGTGCATTATAATAAAAGACCATCTTCTTAAGATAAGTAATGCTTAGGGATCAGTGCACCCAAATACAAGAAAGGCAATCACTCAAATGTACAGTGAAATGATGTATACTTTAACTGTCTCTAGGCCTCTCTTCACCCTAACTATTTTCCAGATAAAGGAATGGTTACAATAGTATGTGTGTACATCTACAATATGCATGCATATACATAAAATATAAATACACACATATCCATACATAGCTGTTCTGTGTATGTGTGTGTATCTCTCTCTTTTAGGCTTGATATACAATTTTGAGTGACAATCCAGTGCTATGGCAGAAATGTCATAAATTTAATGAAAATTAATAGGATATGTTGTGTGGGTCCAATGAGGCAGCTTTCATCAATATGTATGTCAAACACTCACCACCAGATACCAGCAGTCTGTGATTTGCAGTGAGTGCTACGGCAGGGGTTTAGTTATCCAGTCTCTTATTTTACAATGGAGGAAAATATTAACTGAAGTACCAAGATATCAGTGAATGTAAAACTGCTGTTCACTTATTGAAAAGGGAAAAGAAATATTTATAGTCCATTGGTGTTAGGTTTTGAGGCATGTTGAATATATAAAGCTGTATAGATTAATGAAAGATTATTTTTTTTGGGGGGGGAAGGCATTTTAACTACTACTACACTTCATATTTATCTCATTGGAATGTTACATATATTCTCATTTATAATTACCATTGTATAGCTTTGTATACTGTATGTACAAATGGAGAGAGGAAGAGGTTCACTTTGAGTGCCTTCATCTGTTTTCTCCAATCGCCAGTTAGATACAAATCCAACATAAGGAAAACAAATGTAAGGAATACCTTTCCATTGAATAATCAAATGGAAAATGAACCTAGTGTGATACTAACTGATGGACCAAGTACATTTAACTATTAGAATTCTCAGAATAGAATTTCTTTGACTTGTCTATATGCCACAGAAATTCTCTTGGTACACTATTAGCAATTACTATTGTAATTCTGTGATGCGTAAATTGCATTTCCTTATTATTATTTTATTTTGTTCTGGATAAAAATCATTAACTGATCAACTGAATAGTTAGCATTGCATCTAAACAATGAGATAGACGAAGCTTAAATTCACGAAAATGGCTAAAATTCTCACTGTAATTGTTCAATACAAAGCTTCATAGCAGATAGTAATGGACCGGACAAAATAGTTACAAGATGGAAAATTTGTGAAGGCACTATCCAAAGACTCATGATCATGAGATTCTCAGTCCTGCGTACAAGCTGTATTTGTAAATAAGACAGAGAAAGGTTGTGAACTGGCAGCTTGGATGTTTTGTCAAAGTACAATGTCAGAGAAAGTCTCTTTAAGACAAATTGTAAATAGAACTGTCACAATGATTGCATGATTGAGCTACAGAAGTGTCTTTCAATTGTTGGCATTGTCAGAGGACTTTTGAAAGCTTAATTAAACACAGTGGCCTGTATGGCTGAGAAATTTACTTCTAGGAGGGAAAAAAATGTTAAAAACATAGGCAATCCAAAAGTTGTTCAAATGTTACTCTTTCAGTGACACATAAAAGATTCAACTGTTTGTGCATTTTCCTTGTTGCCTTTTTATAAATAACAGTTTTGGAGAAGCATCCATGTGATATCAAGATCATCCCTTGTATGAGGTGGAGATTGAGTTAGTTTTTCTATTCCCTGCTGTTACAGATAGTTAATGTAAAAATAGCCTTTTATTGGAAGCACAAATATGTGTTCATTTCAAGAAACAGAAGCAGAGTGTAGAAAGTTTCCTTCTGATTCAGAATGATTATTCCAGGGAGGCATCAAAAGTATTATAATTCCTTAAATTGCCCCATTTCTTGTCTCCTGCAAATCGTATCTTTTAGTTTAGAGGACTAGAAATTTTGCATTCTTTCTTCTATTATATGTGACATTTAATTGTGAAGCTCACCATGGACTGAAATATAGCTGGATACAAAATATTTGTGGTTGAAGAGCCAGTCTAGCAAGCATTAAATTTAGCATGGATAGGAAAAAGGTGCAGATTAACATTAAATGCTACAAGCTTTGAAAATAACATATTTAATAAATGTACGCCCTATGTAGCCAGACTGAACAATAAAGACTGAAATATGGGAGCTGGGTGGTGAGGGGGAGAAAGTGGTAAGTAAGAGACCTTAACATTAGATTACAGGCGAGAAGTAGATTCTTTCCTAAAGATTTCCATAATTTTGTAATGTAAATTTAAAAGAGAAGGAAATCTTTTAGCATTACACACTTTTGTACATGCAACCCTGAGAACCTGAATTCCCTTTTTATTCAATTCAAGTAATAAAGACAATTAAGGAGACTTGAGAGACTGTCAGGCAGTGGGAATTCAATCTCCATTTGTTTGTCTGCTTGCACCGTTTATTATATAAAGAAAATTTTTGACAAAATTCACCCCAATCTCCAGTCTGCTTTTATATCCAGTAGTACCAGCTTTGTGCAATAAAAGGCATTTAACATCAAGCTGGACATTGCTTGGCACATTGCCACTTTTTTTAGCATGGGATCTAATCACTAAGGATCTTTAGTACCTTTCTGCTTGTTCAGATTTCATTTGGGTCATGGCTATGCCAGCAGTGTTGTTATTACAAGGGATTTTTATTTTTTAACGTGGTGCACATTTTCAATACAGTCCTCCATCTAGGAGGTTTTTATTGTGTGTGTCAATTTGAGGGGTATTGCTGAAGTTCATAAAATATGTCCAGATCATATCATTTAATAGATTAAGACCTGTATTGTTATTTGTAACATGGCCACAAAATTCAATGCTTTCCCCCCAGGGGAAATAAGCATATTTAATCTGAGTATACACACACATTGGACCTGATTGGGAGCAGGATTGGGCCCACTGTGGTCCATTTCAGTAAATTTATCATTGTGATTTACTACATAGTTTTAAAAACAATAGGCTAATCAATTTATCCACAAACCATATTGTTGCTGCTAAAATTGTTTTCCATCACAAAATGAATTTCTACTAAATGTAACTTGGCCTTTAAGGTCCGATTCTGCAAGTACTTGGTGTTAATTTTATGCACAGTGAGTCGTCTGACTGAAGTCAGGGCTCACATGCATAAAGCTACACATGGGCATAAATGCATGGAGGAGCAGGGCCTAAGACTGCAGCTTTTAACATACAGAGACCAAAGGCAAATCTGAAAATAAAAGTACCTTCATTATTAAAGCCAGTCTGCTTTATGCCAAACCCATATTGAAGCCTTATAAACATCATCCTGTATTTTTAATCAGTGTTAGTATGCAATGTATTCTGTATTGGGTTCACTGGAGTTTGTTTCCCAACCTTTATTGGCCAGCGGCACTCACTGTGCATTTTAAAAATATTTCAGAGAGGCTTTTGCTGTTCTTAGAGGGTTAGTAACTTGGTGCCGGTGCCTCAGCTCATTCGTCATTCTGAGATGGCATTGAGTTAAGTTGGCAAGGGAAAGGTTTGAGGTGTGGGGTGTGGTGAGGGCAGCCCTGATCCCAGCAGGGAATTTGTGTTCTTCATTTGCCTTTACAATAGGAGCACAGTTACTGTACCTTGGAGCAGCTCTCAGGTGTGAGCTCAGATGGGCGCATGTAAATGTCCTGTCAGAGGCAACACAGGAATATTAATGTTCCCATACTACCACACTATAATAAAGCTGTACACAGCAAGCTTAATATGCAGCTAGTCTGGGGAATTGTATAAAACTTAGATGGCCTAGTGTGAATGACAGCGGTGGAAAAATGTTCAATATGCCACAGATTCCATTCTTGTTTTCCTTTGATCTAAAGCAACATGAAAACATCCACTTCTTTCCCGCCTCATTTCATATAACTGATTTTCTCCTTCACCCCCCAATCTCCTCCAAACCCTCCACCCCCAAAATACACAAAGATTGCATATATGACATACAATGGAATTATTTGGAAATATATCAATAATTGGAGTATTTTCTTTTTCAAAGTATTAGCACTCATTTATTTTTACTACTCAAGATTGTTGATTTTGCTTTCCTTTTTTAAATTTCCCTATCTATACTTGATTGAAACAAAGGAAATATAATCAACATATGCAGTCAGCTGCAGTCTCCTTTACCCCGTACTGTAAAAATCAAGCCAGGCTTTAAATCCAGAGTAAATGAGTTAGTAGTCACACCAGTTTCATTTGCACATTCTTACAGGTTCACAATTTAAATGCCATTAAAATGTATATTTCTCAGCTTGGGGATATTAGAGGATTTTTAATAATGTGTTCATTTAACAGAATCAACAGCTGTCAGAACCAGTTGTAGTAAATCTATGAAACATACAAAGAAAAATACACGTTTCCTGAAACAAAACACTTGAAACAAATTGGCTGCCAAAAAGCTGTTGAGTTCTAGGTTTGCAGATAGTGCACAGAAGTGTTTCTTCTCTCTGCTCCCTCTGGAGACCCATGTGAGCTTGTCTGATGCAATTCTATTGGAAGTTTTACTTGAACAGGTTGCTGTAAAACAACACCTTTCCATATTGGATGGGTGCATATAAACCAGCCTGCGATCAGGTTTTTTGTGTTTTAATAAACATATAAAATACCAAGGTTAGTGTGATAGACACACACTCACAAATAGTAATAACTACATGAACATCAAGGAAATGATCAAGCTTGATCTTTCTGTGAAATAACTGTTGTGGGGAGGGAAGCAACTTCACTGCTAAACTGTGCCTTTACAAGTAGGCGTTGTCAGTGTGTTATTTAGGTCTGAATCAGCTTCAGTCGTTGAATTCACACTGGAATACTGAACATGTACATTGATGAAGGGTTACCTGGGGAGATTTGTCCAGTCAAAAACAATGAGTTTTTGTTTGCATCCTCCTTGTCCTCAACATAAATGCTGAACAATCATACCTACAATTTAATCTTAGCTTTAGCTAAACCACTTTTCTGATTAAAAACCTCTAAACACATAAAGAATGGAATTATTGTTAAATAACAGGGACCTGAAGAACATTGGCACTGTGTGTGTGTGTGTGTGTATCTATATCTATATATCTTAGTCTCCTTTCTTTTAATAAACTCAAGTTCTAACACATTACCCATGAGGAAACAATTTCTAATTTCTAATTTCATGTTCATCATTTGCTCAGTTGATATAGTAGGCAATGAAGTACAAAATGCAAGAAACAACCCCCCCCAAAAAAACAACTCCCGCCCCAAACCCAACCGCCCTCTCCCCTCCCCAAAAAACACCAGCAAAAATTATAGCAATTAATTTGCCATCAAATAAAATGTTATCTGGCTATACTATCAACATCACAGCTGCTGTATCAGACACTGCCATGTTGGTTTGTTGTGTATTGGCCATTGAGTTTATTTCTTCTTGGAGAAAAAATAATGATCAGATAAGGATTGCACTAAAGCCAGTTCACATAACGTGTATGATACATTTACTGCTTCGGTGTAATCAATGACTTTAGTCCATTTATTTATCAGTAATATTATTTAAAAAATTGTTTTGTTCAAAGGAAACACATTAATGTCACATACTCATTCTCTGCAAAATAGTTGTTTGTATTAAAAAAAAAGAAAAAAAGAATGTTACCTCCTGTGGAATTCTTTAAAGGCTGTAATATTTTGTAATAAACTATATATTGTCCTATGTTAAATTTGTGTTATGTTAGAAAAAAATCAATAAGGAAAAATTAAATTCTGATAAAGATAGTCTTGGATCTTTGAAAACAACTGCTGTCCTTTTAACTAAAACATTTGAGGAGCTTCAAAGAGTATGTATTTCTTCTGATCTTAGAGCAGTGTGACTGGTAGCAGGAAAAAAAATCTTATTCTACATACAAGTGGATTGCTTAACAAGTCAGCACAGACACATACTTGTTTGTACAATAGAGATAAAAATTCCTGTATAAAAATAATTCAGTTGCTGACAGCAGGTATTGTGCTAGCGCTGCCTCTTTTGTGTTGGTCGAGGGTCAGGGATCACGACTTCTGCTTTCTGTTCAGGGTAGTCTGTCACGATTGCTTGCTGAATTGTGGCAATAAGTTAATTGCTTTATTTTTAGGAAAATTTAGAGCCCTTATATGTGTTTTTACTCTTGCGTACTGTAGCTGCTCTAAAAGCAGAGAAAGAGAGAAAAAATCTAATAGGGAAACAGACTTGAAGGAAGTTTGAGATATTTGGCCTTCAGAAGCTATTTGCTTGGCAACATAGCCTTAGTTTCTAAACTTTTGTTTTTAATCTAATTCTGATTTATGCTGTCACATCCCATATCAACCCTCATTGAACTCTACTCATGTAAAGTAATGTTAGTGTCAAAGAGAATTGGTCAAAACTGGAGACCTGTGGCTGATACAGATGTTTGTTGATACAGCTTTCACATAGTACTGTATTCTATTCTTTCTAATAAATGTTAAAATGTAAAGAGTTAGTGAACAGGACACATGGAGGAGAGAAGCAAGGGAACAGGAATAGTTGTGTGTATCTTTTTGGTTCAAAAAGATTGCAGGTAAGATTAGCTATGGAAAATAGTCTAGGGAATAGAGGGGTGAGAATATAAATTATTTGAATGTTCTATAATCCTTCAAAGTCAGTTCACCTTGACGGCAAAAGACACAATCCCTGCTTCATTCATGAAACTTTTTCCTTAAAACAGCGGAGCACTTTAAATTATATGTGGCGCTTTTTAAACATAGGTGGAGAATTAAAGGCTCGATCCTGTAAATTACATTTACAACTGTTAGTAGCATTTACTGCTGTGAGCAGTCCCATTGACTTCTATGGGGCTACTCATGACAGTAAACGCTACTCTTCAGATTAAGTGTTTTCAGGATTGGGCCCTAACAGATAGGATTTTTTTTGCATTTTTGAAGTCTGATGCATGATAATCTCAGTTCCCACAATGTTGACTAACAGCAGAACAAACTTTTTGACTGTCAGCTGACATCTGCATGATCCATTCTGACTGTTAAGTGCCAAATCGACTGGATTTTCACACATCTAAAATGAACCAAGTGCCTTCATTACACATGATTTTTTTCTTCGCCTTCTTTTAAATGCACAAACTTTTTAAAATTAATACCACTGCATTTTGATGAAAATAATGTTTTGATAATACATTTGATGTTTACATGGAAGATGTGACTTGAGGGTAAAAGGCTTTTTTGGAGGGTGGCAGAAATCTTGTTAATCTGCTTTTTAGAGCAGCACACAATACTGCCTATGAGCAAGTCTGTGGTGCTTTTGATAAATTACCATGTTTAGAGATAGGTTTGGCTCTTAAGGGCTTAGTTTTATGAACAAAGTCCATAACAATGTTTTCTGCCTCTGTTTGTCTCTAGCCCCTTTGGCTTGACTTGAAGCCCTGTGTTTAGTTTAAGCTCAGTCTGGAAGATATAACAATTTTGCATTTTTTTTAAAAAAGGAAATCATAGGAAGAAAAACCCTTTTGCTTTTTGGATGAATCTTACTGATA